>NC_042959.1:56644444-56856944 GCF_901001165.1 Salmo trutta
ACCAAGACTGTTCTCAGGGCAGGCCTGGTTCTAGCTAGATATATTTGCGGTGTGAATTTTGGCTAACCCTAACCCTTTTCCTAAACCTAATTATCCTAACCTGCCACGTTAATTATCCTAGCCTGCTGCGTAAGTTCTCCAAACCTGCTACGAAAGGTCACTAATGCTAGTCATAACCGGCAGACCTGCCCTGAGAGCAGCCTGTCAGAGTGCTCAAGGAAGCAGGAGGGTTGAAGTCAGGCGCAGGAGACACAAGTCCGTGAACACTCGTCTTTAATAAATAATCCAAACTTGCCAAAAACAGGTAGGGCAGGGCAAGGTAAAACAAATACCCATTTAACAGCCCAAACACAGCGTAGGGACGCAGCCCAAAAACACACTGCCACAAAACCCACAGGCAGATGGAAAAAAACACCTGTTCCCCAGACGTACAACCTGACGAAAATAATCACGCACAAACACAGACATAACTTGCTAGACTAAATAAGCCCCCCTACTAATAACTAAACCAAAACAGGTGCGTGTCTACCTAGACCTAACCAACAGAAAGTGAAACAAAGGATCGATGGCAGCTAGTAGGCCGGCGACGACGACCGCCGAGCGCCGCCCGGTCGAGGAGGGGCGCCACCATCCGTCGGTGTCGTGACACAGTCTGAGGATCCACTAGTGCGATACAGTTCACTATTGTATCGGTTCAGTAGGTTTGTTTCACATTATCGACTGATATTTCAAGGATATGCCCCAATGTTTCCTTCATGTCATTACTGGGTCAGGAGGATAATGGGGAGTTCCAGGAGGAGGCTAAGAGTGTGAGCAGGAAGTTTCAGAACATCAGATATGAGGTCATGGGGAGGTATGGCTATGACTTCATGGAACAGGACCCTGTTGCTGCCGGCAACAGCACCCAGGATTTGTATGCAGCAAAGACGATGATGCGATGTGACTGAGTATTGGTTTGCGTTTAAAAACCTATTCAGCAGATTGAAGTTGGTTGTTATTGTTATTGGTCGATAATTAGTTGTGAATGTACTGACATTACTCACCGTCTGTTTTTCTGCGTTGTGGGACAGATGTGGTGGAACAGGGGATAGAGTGCTGTCGGGAGTGGTTTGAGGTCAAGTGGCAGGACTGCATGGATGCCATCAAAGCCCCATCCTGTGTGTGTCCATGAAATTCCACTTCCTCTGTGACATCATCAGAGGTAGGGGTTCAACTTCATTGGTAGTCCAGGTGTTTTAGTCAAGTGGGATGATATACAGTCGTGGCCAAAAGTTTTGAGAATGACGCCCTGGCATGCTGTCAATTAACTTCTGGGCCACATCCTGACTGATGGCAGCCCATTCTTGCATAATCAATGCTTGGAGTTTGTCAGAATTTTGGGGTTTTTGTTTGTCTACCCGCCTCTTGAGGATTGACCACAATTCTCAATGGGATTAAGGTCTGGGGAGTTTCCTGGCCGTGGACCCAAAATATCTATGTTTTGTTCCCCGAGCCACTTAGTTATCACTTTTGCCTTATGGCAAGGTGCTCCATCATGCTGGAAAAGGCATTTTTCGTCACCAAACTGTTTCTGGATGGTTGGGAGAAGTTGCTCTCGGAGGATGTGTTGGTACCATTCTTTATTCATGGCTGTGTTCTTAGGCAAAATTGTGAGTGAGCCCACTCCCTTGTCTGAGAAGCAACCCCACACATGAATGGTCTCAGGATGCTTTACTGTTGGCATGACACAGGACTGATGGTAGCGCTCACCTTTTCTTCTTCGGACAAGCTTTTTTTCCAGATGCCCCAAACAATCGGAAAGGGGATTCATCAGAGAAAATGACTTTACCCCAGTCCTCAGCAGTCCAATCCCTGTACCTTTTGCAGAATATCAGTCTGCCCGTGATGTTTTTCCTGGAGAGAAGGGGCTTCTTTGCTGCCCTTCTTGACACCAGGCCATCCTCCAAAAGTCTTCGCCTGCAGATGCACTCACACCTGCCTGCTGCCATTCCTGAGCAAGCTCTGTACTGGTGGTGCCCCGATCCTGCAGCTGAATCAACTTTAGGAGACGGTCCTGGCGCTTGCTGGACTTTCTTGGGCCCCCTGAAGTCTTCTTCACAACAATTGAACCACTCTCCTTGAAGTTCTTGATGATCCGATAAATGGTTGATTTAGGTGCAATCTTACTGGCAGCAATATCCTTGCCTGTGAAGCCCTTTTCGTGCAAAGCAATGATGACGGCACGTGTTTCCTTGCAGTTAACCATGATTGACAGAGGAAGAACAATGATTCCAAGCACCACCCTCCTTTTGAAGCTTCCAGTCTGTTATTCGAACTCAATCAGCATGACAGAGTGATCTCCAGCCTTGTCCTCGTCAACCTGTGTCACACCTGTGTTAACGAGAGAATCACTGACATGATGTCAGCTGGTCCTTTTGTGGCAGGGCTGAAATGCGGTGGAAATTTTTTGGGGGGATTCAGTTCATTTGCATGGCAAAGAGGGACTTTGCAATTAATTGTAATTCATCTGATCACTCTTCATAACATTGTGGAGTATATGCAAATTGCCATCATACAAACTGAGGCAGCAGACTTTGAAAATTAATATTTGTGTCATTCTCAAAACTTTTGGCCACGACTGTACTTTTCTGATTACAATGATGTTTGCTTGGTTGCTTTTCAAGTCAGTCATGAAGTCCTGGTGCAGAGAGGAGATCCCAGTGGAAGGGAACTCTGGTGGTTCATTTCTTTATTATCAAATGAGGGGAGACAAACTTATCACACAAGTCAGAGTTATACTTAAACTAAATCTTTAATAGTGAGAGCTTTGCAATAGCAATGGCTGGTCGACAAATCACCGTCTCTGATGATTTGTTGAAAAGCCGGGAGACAAAAGTACAAAGGTATTTTATAGCCAAGATCCACCCCCTAGTTGACATAACAAACCACAGATGTTTTGAATGGGTCACAAAGTGAGAGTTTTTAAATGAGAAAGGAGTATCCCGTAGCCAAATAGTATTCGCTATAAATTATTCTTCAGTTTGGACCCTAAGACGAGGTTCCAATCTCGTTCCTGGTACTTCATAGCACAAAAACACCAACTCATCCAATGGCATAAATCAACTCCAGATACTCCCATCTCAAGTAAAACCCCTTCCTGACCCCACTCATGGACAAGCTCACTGAGGGTAGTGAGCCTCAAGGTCAGACACTAACCCAGGATAAGTGCGACATCAGAGATGACATGCAATGGTTCCAGACACTACCACACACATCCCCCAATGCCAAAGGAGGGAGTGACTGGCGCACAGACATTGTGGAGACAAGTAATTGATTCCCCATTAATCACGCCATCCCTTCACATGGTTTAAGAATAGGTAGACACATTCACATATGAAGACAATGTTCTCTCCTGTCCTCTTCTCTTTCTGATATTCTGCATAGCACCAGGGACATGTGAAAGAGAAGCCTAACCTCTCCCCTCTCTGGGCCCCAGGTGACTGAGCCCCAGCTGAGGGAAGAAGTGCAACTTCCAACACCAGAGTCTGAAGGGATACATTCTAATAACAAGTACATCACATAAGCATATTATGCAGATAAGACATCTTAATTATCTATGTTAACCAACTAATTCTGATTCTTCCTCCACAAAACTTTGGGCAAACATTCGACAAGCTCAACTTCTCCATTGACGCACTGTCCAGAGAATTCGGTACTAATATGTGGTGCTGCAGGTACAGCCCAACTCCTCTGTCTGCTCTCACTAAAACCAAGGCAGTTAAATAATGAAAGAAATACAAGACAGTAGTTTACACATAATTGGGTCATTTGGAGGTTTTCTCTACTCGAAATACATGTATGATGCCTTACTCTTTCGAAGGTACACCTTGCACAATACTTTAATTGGATGTTATTTACAGTTCCTAAGCTTGCACTTTTCCCTCTCGTGTGTGTGTGTGTGTGTGTGTGTGTGTGTGTGTGTGTGTGTGTGTGTGTGTGTGTGTGTGTGTGTGTGTGTGTGTGTGTGTGTGTGTGTGTGTGTGTGTGTGTGTGTGTGTGTGCGAGAGAGTGTAGGAGGAGGAGGAGGAGGAGGAGGAGGAGGAGCAGCAGCAGTCTGTTTGGTGTGTCAGTCCTACAGGAGGATTTCACAGAGGCTCTGTGTAAAGCCTTCGAGGAGACCAAGGTCATCCTGGACCAGTTTCTGGGCCTCATCCAGCTCCTCCTCCTCCTGCACATACATCACCATCTTCACCTCGTGAGCATACTCAACTACACAGCAACTCAGTTAGATATGATGGAATGACATGTGTCTTTATGTTATCTAATGTAGGGGTGTGTCAGATGTTCTGCTTTTTGAGAAGCTAGCTATTTTAGTTCTCCAAAGTGGCAGTGTCCTTTTCTTTTCTTTTGTCAGTGATTGGGCAGAGTCCCTACATCCAGTTTCCCAGATCTGAATCAGTCAAGGTTGAAAGCCAGCCTACTGCAGGCCTCGAGGACTAAAGTCATGCACCCCTGCATTAGACTCACTGCAGTACCATGATGTCGTTTATTTCTATAAAGTGTTTATACAGTTTCTAATGTAATCAGCGCATGTGTGCCTCTCTTCACTCTCTGCCTTCATGTGAAGGGTGTTTGGATATGCGAGGCAGTATACCCAAGACATTTGCTTTGACAACATCTACATCACCACCTACTTCAGACAGATTGATGCCAGGAGAAAGAGAGCAGTAAGCAATCAAAATTTAACGTATTCATTTGGTCAGTGACGCTAAAATGTTTAATTTGGCTCTATACTCCAGCATTTTGGAGTATAGGTAAATAATGTATTGTCATTTTTGGAGTCACTTTTAACTATAAAATACGTTTCTTAACAATTTTACATTAATGTGGATGCTACCATGATTATGGGTAATCATGAATGAATTGTGAGTAAGTTGCACAAAGATCATGCCCCCCAAAACATGTGATATTTGTGCGTCTAACTTTATCACTCATGTTCGATTCCCACGGGGGCCAGTACAAAAAAAAAAAAAAAAAAAAAAAAATGCATGAAATGAAATGTATGCATTCACTACTGTAAGTCGTTCTGGATAAGAGCGTCTGCTAAATGACTAAAATGTAAATGTAAATGTATGTTCTGAAAGAACTGCAAAATTTGGATCCCTACAAATCAGCCGGGCTTTTTAAAATGATCCGCCGAAATTGTTGCAACCCCTATTACTATCCTCTCTTTCGTATCGTCTCAGATCCCCAAAGATTGGAAAGCTGCCTCGGTCATCCCCCTATTCAAAGGGGGAGACACTCTAGACCCAAACTGTTATAGACCTATATCCATCCTGCCATGCCTTTCTAAAATCTTCAAAAGCCAAGTTAATAAGCAGATCACCGACCATTTCGAATCCCACCGTACCTTCTCCACTATGCAATCTGGTTTCCGAGCTGGTCACGGGTGCACCTCAGCCACTCTCAAGGTCCTAAACGATATCATAACCGCCATCGATAAGAGGCAGTACTGTGCAGCCGTCTTCATCTACCTGGCCAAGGCTTTCGACTCTGTCAATAACCGCATTCTTATCGGCAGACTCAATAGCCTTGGCTTCTCAAATGACTGCCAATGACAACTACTTCTCAGATAGAGTTCAGTGTGTCAAATCGAAGGGTCTGTTGTCCGGACCTCTTGCAGTCTCTGTGGGGGTTCCACAGGGTTCATTTCTCGGCCTGACTCTTTTCTCTGTATATATATTTTCTCTGTATATTCCAAGTTGTTTAAAGGCACAGTCAAATTAGTGCATGTAAACGTCTGACCACTGGAATTGTGATACAGTGAATTATAAGTGAAATAATCTGTCTGTTAACAGTTGTTGGAAAAATTACTTGTGTCATGCACGAAGTAGATGTTCTAACCGACTTGCCAAAACTATAGTTTGTTAACAAGACATTTGTGGAGTGGTTGAAAAACGAGTTTTAATGACTCCAACCTAAGTGTATGTAAACTTCCGACTTCAACTATATATATATATATATATACACACACAAGACTGTAGGCAATTATATATATAAATATATATTATATATATAAAACTTTGCAAAAAAAAAACCAACATATTCTCACTGTCAACTGCGTTTATTTTAAGCAAACTTAACATGTGTGAATTTTTGTATGAACATAACAAGATTCAACAACTGAGATGTGAACTGAATAAGGTCCACAGACATGTGACTAATAGAAATGGAAAAATGTGTCCCTGGACAGGGGGGGGGGTCAAAATCAAAAGTAACAGTCAGTATCTGGTGTGGCCACCAGCTGCATTAAGTACTGCAGTGCATCTCCTCCTCATGGACTGCCCCAGATTTGCCAGTTCTTGCTGTGAGATGTTACCCCGCTCTTCCACCAAGGCACCTGCAAGTTCCCAGACATTTCTGGGGGGAATGGTCCTAGCTCTCACCCTCCGATCCAACAGGTCCCCGACGTGCTCAATGGGATTGAGATCCGGGCTCTTCTTTGGCCGGACTCAGGAGAGGCGAAGGTCGAGAGCCGCGCGTCCTCCGAAACACAACCCAACCGCACTGCTTCTTTACACAATGCCCACTTAACCCGGAAGCCAGTCGCACCACTGTGCACCTGGCAACCGTGTCAGCGTGCACTGCGCCCGGCCTGCCACAGGAGTCGCTAGTGCGCGATGGGACAAACCCTCCCCTAACCCGGATAACGCTGGATGTGGTTGTCCTGGGCTGGCGTGGTTACATGTGGTCTGCGGTTGTGAGGCCAGTTGGACGTACTGTCAAATTCTCTAAAACGACGTTGGAGACGGCTTATGGTAGAGAAATAAACATTAAATTTTCTAGCAACAGCTCTGGGGGACATTCGTGCAGTTACCATTTCAATTGTACGCTTCCTCAACCTGAGACATCTGAGGTATTGTATTGTGACAAAGCTGCATATTTTAGAGTGGCCTTTTATTGTCCCCAGCACAAGGTGCACATGTGTAATGATCATGCTGTTCAATCAGCTTCTTAATCCATCCACCTGACAGGTCTGGCATATTATCTTGGCAAAGGAGAAATGCTCACTAACAGGGATGTAAACAAATTTGTGCTTAATTTGAGAGAAATCACCTTTTAGTGTGTATGGAAAATGTCAGGGATCTTTTATTTCAGCTCATGAAACATGGGACCAACACTTTACATGTTGCATTTATATTTTTGTTCGGTATAGTAATAAAAAATATATGTATCAAGACATTATCATTATAATGTATCAAGACATTTGATCACAGTGACGACACCAACTATGATCAAAACATCAGTAGTAGCTATATTAAAACTCTGGGAGCCTCTACACAACATGTACATAGACATGGTGACATTGGGCCCAGCCTATGTAACGTTTTAAATAGGCAGACTAACATTTATTATTCCTCTCCTTTTTTATCCCTTGTGGAATTGGCACAGGGAAGGTTTGAACAAACAGTAGGGTCCTGCCGGTTGACCTGCAAATAAACAAAGAATACAATGTCGCACAAAGTAAAAGTGCTCCTTATAGTGTTAGTATTTGCAGTCGATCTGGATATTACAAAGGGTGGATTTCCCCAGAGTTCTTATAGATGTTTTACGGATATCTCCCCGGAAATTGGAGCAGCTACTGGGTCGACTGCTGAGTATAAATGGAAATAAAAAAAATATTGTTCAGGAGAAAGCTTGGCCTTCATTTACATCATACAGTATTTGTGTGAAATTCAACAGCTAAGCTGAGCTACCTCATTAAGGCCAGTTGTGCACATTTTATTTGGTTCTAATATCCCTTAATTGTTCCAGATGAACACCAAAATTAAGTCCAGGAATCTCTAGGCTTATAAAATGCACGTTCTCCATAACATGCATATAGGAACGTGACTAAAAGAAGAAACCTAGCCTAATCCAGACGTAATGGATATAACTGTTCATGCAAACTTGTGCACCATTGCTGGTTGAGGTATATTTAAGCAATAACGCATGAGAGGGTGTGGTATATGGCCAATATACCACGGCTAAGGGCTGTTCTTAGGCACAACCCTTAGCCATGGTATTTTGGCAATATATCACAAACGCCTGAGGTGCCTTATTGCTATTATAAACCGGTTACCAACGTAATTGGAGCAGTAAAAATAAATGTTTTGTCATACCCGTGGTATACGAGTTTGTCAGCCAATCAGCATTCAGGGCTCGAACCACCCAGTTTATAATTCAATGTATTCAATAGGCTTTAGCACAATGTGTACACAGAGTGAATGTGGCCCTTTTTCCCCAATCCTGTAAGAAATGCACTGGCTCGTGTGTGTCGAGTAAAGCAGTGCTTCCCCGAGAGCAGCTTATTGTAATAGCATTAGACACTACGTATTCTGCTCATACTGAAGCCCTACCTACAGTACTGCACAGAGAGGGGCAAAGGGGCGAAGAAGGAGTGTATACTGTATGCAGAGAAACTAAGAATTAGTAGTAGATAGAGTGAAGGATTGCCCTCTATGTGTTTTCACTTGGCACTAAATCAGCTGAAGTGTCATTACTGTTATTAGTCCTCCCCTTATGCTCTCTGAAGGGGATTAGTTTCACAAATCAAGCAAAATTAAGCTGCTGCACATTCAGCATGTGGGAGAGAAGTGCAACATGGTGAAAGTGTGCAGCCCACAGATTAATCCAACTGGCCTCAGGAGTTCAGCGCTCCAGAAGCATCCTCATGGTGGGCAGTATTAAGTGTTCATACAGCAGTGGTGAAGTCTAGTACCCATGTTCAGGGTGATTCAAATATCTCATTCAACAGAAACCTTTCTATATCTTGCCTGTCTGTGCCCTACTGTTCTACACACTATATATTAGCTCATTGTCATTTATCTGACTGCCCCATTTCTCTCTGTGTCTGTCCACCCTCTGCTGTGGCTGCCTGCCTGTTAGCGGGAGAAGAGGCGTGCTCTGTTCCTTTATAACCTGCAGATCCAGAGGCGCATCTCATACACCAAAAGGCAACGGACACGACTCATGCAGCTAGGAACAGGAGAGAAAACAGTGCGTACTGTGTGTATTTAACTACTCTCTCATTAAACAGAGTTTAAACATATTTTTTTCCTAAAGATCTTTGAACCCTTCTATTTCCTGATTTAGTTGATGGAATGGCTCTTGGATGAACTCTGAGAACTCATGACAGAATGACAGTGCCTTTAATTTTGAAGTCAAATGGGCTTACTCTTTTCCGGGAATGATCTCCAAGACAAATCTAAACAAACACAGACAAACTCTTTGGGATGCAGCCTCCCTCACACTCTCCTTCCTGGGCCCTTCTCTCTCCATCCGGTCTTACATGCTGTTGTATTATCCTCTATTCTGTCTTCACTAATGCTTTTCATTCCATGCCCTGTGACCCCCTATAATCTAATTAGGGCAAATATGTTCCTTTCATTGAATTGTACTGTTATTTAACACTGCCCTTTCTACCTACGGTACTCTCCCCATCCCACTCTCTATTCCTCCCCTTCACCTCCACTCTCTCCTGCCTAGGTGTTGTCCAGACTGGGCTGCAGGCTGCGGTGGTGCTGTGTGTGTGGGGAGAGGCAGAGGGGTGACCGGGCCGTGAAGTGCACAGTCCCAGGTGACCTACTGGCCCCAGTACTGGAGGGACCTGGGCAGGATCTGTTACACCTGTGTCCCCACTAGTAACTGGGACCCCACCCGTAACTGGGACCCCACCCGTAACTGGGACCCAGTAGAGAGCTATTCAGACATGTACTATGTTAGGGCGACCACCTAAATCACATGCAAACACAGTAAAGATATTTAGCATATTAAGCCCATTACAGGTTTTGGTCCTCAGTCTTTTTCAATAGCAATAAAACAAACTTGCCGAATGAACAGTTGATCATTACACACTGTTAATTGTTTATCTTGGCTCATTTCTTTCAAGTTTTGTTCTGAAGGAAATTGTTTCATTCCTTGAATCCCTGTCCAAAGTTGTATTTCCTGTGACTAATTAATCGTTAAATCAACTAGACACAACAATAGCATCTGTTTCACCAGAGGTTTCAGCAGATTGCAGTTGTTATTTAACAATGCTGACAATTTACAAAACTGTAGATCCAGCTAATTCTTTGGGATGTTCAGACAATACTTTAACTTGATATTATCAGATTAAATAGCCTATGTCTGTGTGTAAGGTAAACAATTGCATAATTTAGTCACACCTAATTACCTTAAAAATGCAGGACTTTATAAATCGATTTTGTATTTTTAGAATTTTCTATATAGAAATGTTGTAAGGTTAGAATACGCTGCTGTCTAGAATGAGACCGCAGAAAGATTCGGGCAGTAAAGAGTTAAAGCACAAGAGAAAATCCCGCCCTGTACGGGGGTTGAAATGCGATTACACCATCGCTGTATACACACACTCAGTCTTGTGCCCGAATGTCTTGCATGTGCGAAGCTGTCTGTCTTTCAGGAATTAAGATATTCTGAATAATACTTTGGGAGTTTAACGAGATCAGTGGGCTCATCTCCGCTACGGAATGGACATGTTGGGGTAGCTCTGTGAGTGAAGGTAACGGTACTGGAAATATCCCCCTGCGATAACTGCAGCCAGAGGCTACGGACAGCGGGCCGGGCTTGGTTAGAGGTTTGTTACAGGACTTTATGGTGTGGGCTAATGGCGCAGGTGAATGAAGCCTCTTGAAATAAAGTTACGCGTTCGATTGACTGGCATATGCAACACTTCTGCTCTGCGCGTGCATTTGTGGATGGCTATCATGGACTTTCGCTTGACATTTGCCCCTGTAGGCAAATTGAGGTAGCCGTATAGTTGCCTCCAATAGAATCTGTGACCTTTCTCCGTTTCTGAATGCCTTGTTTTACACCTTTTACATGGATTAGTTGATGGACACGAGCCAATGTCACTGCGCAACAATGTTTCTATCTCGAGCTCTGGTAACGTTGGTGCTACTCGAGACTGTAACATTTCGCGGCACTGAATCAAATACGTTACCTAGTAACCGTTTAGGATTACCGGACGATGCCGATTTGCAGGAATATCTGCTTGCGGAAAGTCATATGAACTCAAATAAAACAGAGATGGAGAAGCCACAAGAGAAGCTGTCTCCTTTGAACGCAACAACAGTATCGTCTCACTCCTCACTTACAAGTAGGTATTTGTATTAACCCTAGTTTAGCCTAGGCAACTTCAAAGGAACTGTCATTAAAATTTAATTGCAGTCCTTGCCTGGGCACTCTCAAATTCACCCAAAATGACATTACATTTTAGGCCTATCCTACAGTCAGTTAAACCTCTATACTGGAGCCTAGCATACATGCTAATTACAATTAATATTTATCTGATACCTTTACTTTCTAAACACTTATAATAACACGTTTCTAGTTGGCCGGACTCTGACCCTGGCCCAGTGACTGTCAAGCCCAACACCTAGCGACCTGGTGAAGAGGTTCAGACCTTTTCACTTAATTGTTAAGATATTGGCTTGACAGTCGCTGGACACGCATTCAAATCCCAGTTGGGGCAAATTCTCCAAAAATATGTTGGAGGTGGTTTATGGTAGAGAAATAAACATGAAATTCTCTGGCAACAGCTCTGGTGGACATTCCTGCAGTCAGCATGCCAATTGCACGCTCCCTCAACTTGAGACCTCTGTTGCATTGTGTTGTGTGACAAACCAGCACATTTTAGCGTGGCCTTTTATTGTCCCCAGCACAAGGTGCACCTGTGTAATGATCATGCTGTTTAAATCAGCTTCTTGATATTATTTTATTTATTTAACTTGGCAAGTCAGTTAAGAACAAATTCTAATTTACTATGACGGCCTACCAAAAGGCCAAATACCTCCTGTGAGGATGGGAGCAGGGATTAAAAAAAAGTGTGTGTGTGTCATATATATATATATATATATATATAAGAGAGACCTAAGACAACAACATAGCATGGTAGCAAAACAACATGGTAGCAAAACAACATGGTACAAACATTATTGGGCACAGACAACAGCACAAAGGGCAAGAAGGTAGAGACAACAATACATCACGCAAAGCAGCCACAACTGTCAGTAAGAGTGTCCATGATTGAGTCTTTGAATGAAGAGATTGAGATAAAACTGTCCAGTTTGAGTGTTTGTTGCAGCTCGTTCAAGTCGCTAGCTGCAGCGAACTGAAAAGAGAGCGACCCAGGGATGTGTGTGCTTTGGGGACCTTTAACAGAATGTGACTGGCAGAAAGGGTGTTGTATGTGGAGGATGAGGGCTGCAGTAGATATCTCAGATAGGGGGGAGTGAGGTCTGAGGGTTTTATAAATAAGCATCAACCAGTGGGTCTTGCGATGGGTATACAGAGATGCCCAGTTTACAGAGGAGTATAGAGTGCAGTGATGTGTCCTATAAGGGGCATTGGTGGCAAATCTGATGGCCGAATGGTAAAGAACATCTAGCTGCTCGAGAGCACCCTTACCTGCTGATCTATAAATTATGTCTCCGTAATCTAGCATGGGTAGGATGGCCATCTGAATCAGGGTTAGTTTGGCAGCTGGGGTGAAAGGGGAGCGATTACGATAGAGGAAACCAAGTCTAGATTTAACTTTAGCCTGCAGCTTTGAAATGTGCTGAGCCATACTCCCAAGTACTTGTATGAGGTGGCTACCTCAAGCTCTAAACCCTCAGAGGTAGTAATCACACCTGTGGGAAGAGGGGCATTCTTCTTACCAAACCACATGACCTTTGTTTTGGAGGTGTTCAGATCAAGGTTAAGGGTAGAGAAATCTTGTTGGACACTAAGAAATCTTTGTTGTAGAGCATTTAACACAAAATCCGGGGAGGGGCCAGCGTATAAGACTGTATCATGTCTTGGCAAAGGAGAAATGCTCACTAACAAGGATGTAAACAAATTTGTGCACATCATTTTAGAGAAATAAGCTTTTTGTACATATGGAAAATGTCTGCAGTCTTTTAGTTCAGCTCATGAAAACATGTTGCGTTTATATTTTTGTTCAGTGTACAGTTGAAGTCGGAGGTTTACATACACTTAGGTTGGACTCATTAAAACTTGTTTTTCAATCACTCCACAAATTTCTTATGGCTGGAATCCCGTTAGCGGGATCGATATGACAACAGCCAGTGAAAGTGCAGGACCCCAAATTCAAAACAACAAGATCTCAATTACAATTTCTCAAACATACAAGTATTATACACCATTTTAAAGCTTTACTTCTTGTTAATCCAGCCACAGTGTCTGATTTCAAAAAGGCTTTATGGCGAAAGCAAACCATATGATTATGTTAGGTCAGCGCCTATACACAAAAAAAGCACAGCCATTTTCCAGCCAAAGAGAGGAGTCACAAAAAGCAGAAATAGAGAGAAAATTAATCACTAACCTTTGATGATCTTCATCAGATGACACTCATAGGACTTCATGTTACACAATACATGTATGTTTTGTTCGATAAAGTTCATATTTATATCCAAAAATCTCAGTTTACATTGACGTGTTATGTTCAGTAATGTTTTGCCTCCAAAACTCCTGATGATTTTGCAGAGAGCCACATCAATTTACAGAAATAGTCATCATAAATGTTGATGAAAATACAAGTATTATGCATGGAACTTTAGATAAACTTCTCCTTAATGCAACCGCTGTGTCAGATTTCATAAAAGCTTTACCGAAAAAGCACACCATGCAATAATCTGAGTACGGCGCTCAGACACAAAAACATGCCATACAATATATCCGCCATGTTGGAGTCAACAATAGTCAGAAATAGCATTATAAATATTCACTTACCTTTGATGATCTTCATCAGAATGCACTCCCAGGAATCCCAGTTCCACAATAAATGTTTGTTTTGTTCGATAAAGTCCATCCTTTATGTCCAAATACCTCCTTTTTGTTCGCGCCTTCAGTTCACAAATCCAAATTCACAACGCGCAGGTCAGACGAAAACTCAAAAAATTCCATTACAGTTCGTAGAAACATGTCAAACGATGTATAGAATCAATCTTTAGGATGTTTTTATCATAAATCTGCAATAAAGTTTCAACCGGAGAAATCCTTTGTCTTCAGAAATGCAATGGAACTGAGCTACCTTTCATGTGAGCACGCATGGCTGAGGCTCATGCCCTGCTGGCAGTCCTCTCAATCAATGAGCTCTTATTCTCCCCCACTTCACAGTAGAAGCCTCAAACAAGGTTCCAAAGACTGTTGACATCTAGTGGAAGCCTTAGGAAGTGCAAAATGACACTGTAGTTTGGATAGGCAATCACTTGAAAAACTACAAACCACTTCCTGTTTGGATTTTGTCTCAGGTTTTTGCCTGCCATATGAGTTCTGGTATACTCACAGACATAATTCAAACAGTTTTAGAAACTTCAGAGTGTTTTCTATCCAAATCTACTAATAATATGCATATCTTAGCTTCTGGGCGTGAGTAGCAGGCAGTTTACTCTGGGCACGTCAGTCATCCAAGCTACTCAATACTGCCACCATCCATAAGAAGTTAACAAACTACAGTTTGGGCAAGTCTTGTTAGGACATCTACTTTGTGCAAGGCACAAGTAATTTTTCCAACAATTGTTTACAGACAGATTATTTCATTTATATTTCACTCTATCACAATTCCAGTGGGTCAGAAGTTTACATACATTAAGTTGGCTGTGCCTTGAAACTGCTTGAAAAATTCCAGAAAATTATGTCATGGCTTTAGAAGCTTCTGATATGCTAATTGACATCATTTGAGTCAGTTGAAGGTGTACCTGTGGATGTATTTCAAGGCCTACCTTCAAACTCAGTGCCTCTGTGCTTGACATCAGGTGAAAATCAAAATATATCAGCCAAGACCTCAGAAAAGAAATTGTAGACCTCCACAAGTCTGGTTCATCCTTGGGAGCAATTTCCAAACGCCTGAAGGTACCACGTTCATCTGTACAAACAATAGTACACAAATATAAACACCATGGGACCACGCAGCCGTCATACCGCTCAGGCAGGAAACGCGTTCTGTCTCCTAGAGATGAACGTACTTTGGTGCGAAAAGTGCAAATCAATCCCAGAACAACAGCAAAGGACCTTGTGAAGATGCTGGAGGACACAGGTACAAAAGTATCTATATCCACAGTAAAACGAGTCCTATATTGACATAACCTGAAAGGCCGCTCAGCAAGAAGGAAGCCACTGTCCCAAAACCGCCATAAAATAGCCAGACTACGGTTTGTAACTGCACATGGGGACAAAGATCGTACTTTTTGGAGAAATGTCCTCTGGTCTGATGAAACAAAAATATAACTGTCTGGCCATAATGGCCATCGTTATGTTTGGAGGAAAAAGGGGGAGGCTTGCAAGCCGAATAACACCATCCCAACCGTGAAGCATGGGGGTGGCAGCATCATGTTGTGGGGGTGTTTTGCTGAAGGAGGGACTGGTGCACTTCACAAAATAGATGGCATCATGAGGAAAGAAAATTATGTGGATATATTGAAGCAACATCTCAAGACATCAGTCAGGAAGTTAAAGCTTGGTCGCAAATGGGTCTTCCAAATGGACAAGGACCCCAAGCATACTTCCAAAGTTGTGGCAAAATGGCTTAAGGACAACAAAGTCAAGGTATTGGAGTGGCCATCACAAAGCCCTGACCTCAATCCCATAGAAAATGTGTGGGCAGAACTGAAAAAGCGTGTGCGAGCAAGGAGGCCTACAAACCTGACTCAATTACACCAGCTCTGCCAGGAGGAATGGGCCAAAATTCACCCAACTTATTGTGGAAAGCTTGTGGAAGGCTACCCAACACGTTTGACCAAAGTTAAATAATTTAAAGGCAATGCTACCAAATACTAATTGAGTGTATGTAAACTTCTGAGCCACTGGGAATGTGATGAATGAAATAAAAGCTGAAATAAATCATTCTCTACTATTATTCTGACATTTCACATTCTTAAAATAAAGTGGTGATCCTAATTGACCTAAGACAGGGAATTTTTACTAGGATTAAATGTCAGGAATTGTGAAAAACTAAGTTTAAATGTATTTGGCTAAGGTGTATGTAAACTTCCGACTTCAACTGTACACAGGTAGGCTATTGTAAAATGGGCACTGGGAGGTGGTCTGCTGCTTTTTAGTCCTCGAGACACCTGCCAGCCAGCCAGTCATCTATAACTAGCCTAATACAGGCTCTGGACAACAGCTGTACTAGGAACGGACAGGGGACACAGAGCCTCTTGTACTGAATTTAAATCAGCTGTGTCTGTTTTATGTGTGTGTGAAGAAAGGAGTCAGAAGATATGCCTGCTAAGAAACAGAGAGCATGAGCTGTTATAAGCACATCTGGCATCACTGATTGGTTTGTGCAATTAGCTTGAATTGTACATGCTTAGTTAAGATTGTGATGCTGAGCTTTTTTCCTGGCATATTGAAACCATTTAATGAAAATTGTAGGTTTCCTGCATTTCCTACCCTAAGCCTGTATACCACATTAGTTTTCCCTTACTACTAAGGGATATCCATCTGGGATATTGCTGACTTTATCTTAGCATTAGCATTGCCCCATGGGGAAGGGTGTTCACTGACTACTAGGGCTGGGTAATAGGTTGCCATTAGCTGAGAATTTAGATTTTATGGTCACTACTAGCATTAACAAAATAGTTTCTCCATCCCCTGATGTTATAGCATCAAACTGATATTTATTATTCTGAATATAGCGCCTCAAGGGACATAAGACAATATTTTCCTATGAATCCCATCTCTCCCTGTCCCCAGGTCCAGAGCACCACCATGGTAGTAGGCACGGCAAGCCACTGGAGAGGACCAGGCCCTTTGTGGTAGTCGACGGACACAAGAGAAGTCTGAGTGAGGCCTTGCAGGTGAGACTACAGACATCAAGAGAATGTGTGTGTGAGAGTATCGTTCTACACAGGGCCATACACATACATACTATTACTCTGGTCCTACTTCCATTACCTGCTGTCTATTTCCATGCTTACATGTTACCATTCTTCATTCAGTGATCCCAGAGCACTTTTATAAAGTGGCCTTTATTTTTTTAAATAGTGTCAGAGGTTAATAACCATTCTATTTTTACAGGTCCCATAGGAACTCCTAATTTTAAACTGCAGTTTTATATCTCAAACTAACATCAAACCCACACCTGGTTATTCCAATTCCAATGTGCGGCTCACATTTTTTTATATTCGAAGGTCGTCAGTGTTATGATGTTCTCCTCTCTGGGTGGAGTGAGTGATATGGGGGAATTCTTCAGGATATGATTTCAGACCTCCTGTCAGCTGCACAGGAAGTGTCTGTCCTCTTAAAGTGCCCCAGTCCCCCCCCACCTTCTTCAGATCATAGTTTTTATTCAGGAAGCTCCATGTAAAATATGTCAAGGCGCCTACTTCCTTCCTCTGTTATATTAGCAAAAAAAAGGAAGTCAGACAGCAGACCCCCCCCCTCCTCCTTTCCACACACACACATAGAGGAAAGTAGAGAATAAGAGCATGACAGGGCTACATTTTTGCACATCACTTTTTAAGCCAGCTACTGGATCAGAATGTTGAACCCCATTGGCAAAGCAGTCTCTATCAGGCACCCAGATGTTTGTTTACTGGTTTCAAAACACACCCGGGCACTGCACTGTCATACAAATAACACAGTTGAGTGGGCCTCATTGGCTAAGATTCAGCGGAGAGTCACTCCTAATTCCTACATTATTGTGTGGTTTATCCTCTGAATCATTGCAGTCATTGATGAATGAGTAGCCGTTTTTCACTTGTCATGAGGTTACTGCACCCACAGCCTACTGCTCATACTGACGAACATAACACCAGTGATTCACATACTCACTCAAAATACATGCAATGTGTAACCATGGAAACCGGGATCTGTTTTTAGATTGTTTGTCAGAAATGAGAGGAAAGGTGGGGGATGGTGCCGTATGGGAGGGGTGTGACTGTGTGTGTCTGTTATACAAACTTTGTCCGTCCACCCTCATCAACGCCCACCCATCCCTTGAACAATGTAATTCCTGTAACGCTCCATTTCCCAGTCTAGGGTATTCAAGTGATAAAGATCACTCCAACCCGAGCCAAGTGTGACATTAGAGGGGGGGGGGGGCTCTTATCTACTTAAGAAAGTGTCTGTAGGGAAAGTGTTTCACTAGGGTGTGTGGTGTATTGAGCCGGGTAAAGAATGTTCTTGAGTTAATCCTCACCCGGGGTTGTGTTTATATAACCAGATCATTCATTATACCCCAAAAGTAATTCAAATCACTGAGTACTTCTCTGAGCCCAAGTGAAGGTAATGCAAGTAGGCAGGCTTCTAGTTAAATGGGAATGAATCACTTGTTTCCTATTGGTGAGGTTAGTTCTGGATATCCATGCACAGCAGTAAAGAAACAGTCAGAGGCAGACATGGGTTCCAGTGAAATGGTTTTCACTCTTGCCTTCATACCACCATCTGTTGAACATTTATAAACCAGGACGTGTTGACTCTGGTTCATTGATATGAATCAGTCAAGTGCTAGGGAAGAGAAGAGCCAGCAAACACCACATTCCCTTTGGGGCTGGAGTTGAATGTGACACTCCTCTACCTCATGTTGCCCATTGTACATTAATTCACTTGGCTGTTATTGTAATGCAAAGGGGTACACAAGTCATGAACTAACCCAGAGACTTCCCCCAGATAGTAGGCAGGCACACTCCATTGACATGTCCAGACTTGATCCATAAACAGGATCCAGGGCTGCTCTGGGTCAGACTAAATAACAGAGAAGCACAACAGGGACTGAGGAAGACAGACATCCCAGGAGCTGACTGATTGGATTTCCCTCCCTCGCACTCTTCCATTGAGCTGAAAGAGCTGGAGAGGAATCACGCCTCGCCCTGTCCCTCCCTCTCTCCCTTCCTCCGTTACACCCCCTCCACCCCTTTTCCCCTCTCCTCCTCCCTGGTTTATTTCTTCTGCTGTGGGTCACAAGCAGCTCTGGGTCTGAATGGACCCCACCCAGCATTCATGTGGCAGTGAGCTCATCTTGTTGCTAGCAGGAGGTCACGGCCTGGGACATTTACCTCACTGAGAAGGAGAGGGGGGAAATAAGAGGAGGAGAGGGTGAAGGTAGAGAGAGTGGGGGAAGGAGAGGTAATGGCAGCAGAGATGGAGTGGACATGGTTGCCGATTGGATAAAGAATGACAGAGAGGAGAGAGAGGTGAAAGTGAAACGCCAATGAGAGTGAAACGAGAGACCAGTTGCGAGTGTGAGGTAAGGATTCAGAAGGAGGGAGAGGGGGGAGAGAAGAGAAGGTAGAGACAAGGATAGAAATGTAAGATAAATTGTAATGCTCAAAGAAGAGGGAGAGGGTGAGAAAGGGAGAAGTGAGGCAATGACAAACAAAGTGTGTAGAGGGTGGGTGTTTCTTGGCTGAGCTCCAGATATTTGGGCGTGATCCTCCACTAGAGCCCTGAACAGATGTAGCTCTGCTCTGCTCTGGAAGGAGCCCTGTTTCTACTCTGACCTCTCACCCCAAAACGACAATCCAAGGCAGCTTTCCAAGAGATGCAGATGTTTGAGAGAGTGTGTACATGTGCTGTATGTCTTCCTATCTCTTTCTCACCCTTAATCTTTCTTCTCTTTGGACGCATAACTGACATTACTGTAGTTTGTTTTTTGCCTTGTAGTTTTTAGCCAGATCTCCACCATTGTGCTTGGAGTCTTTGTTGGTTACCCATTGGACTCTTGCCCTGGCAGTAAAAAAACACAGACCCACCCAACATAACTCAGTCACACTCACCTTACATACTGTGGTGAATGACCTCACCAAAGCCCTCTGATTATAATAAAGACTATAGAAACTAGAAATAGACCAGAGTTATGTTTTCATTTCCCTCTCAATTATCAGCATCTACTTCTGGGATTCTTCTTGGATTATGATATTCTTGGATGTGGAACCAGTTGTATTTTGTACATATCCAATGACTTGGTTCCAGTGTGAATAGATATGTTATTACTAATAGCCTCTTAGAGCCTATGGTACAGGGACACAGTTGTATGTGTCATATGAACCATGATGATGTTAAAGTATTTCTGGGACTGTGGACAGTAGAATACTTCTGAGTGAATTGGGTGTAAGTTGTTCTTGGACTTGGGTAGCCGGCAATGACATTATCCAGCATGATTTCGCCGCTCCACAGAAAATTTAGACTCTCTGGTTCCTCATAGTCACTAACCGCTACTTGGAACTGAACAGACCTCTCTGGCATACTGTCACCACCATTACCTTACTGCCTGTACTCCTAGTCCAGTCCCATTTCCAAGCCTGATCCTCTGCCAACTCCTGTCAGTTAGCTGGAGAGGAGAAAGCGAGGAAGCAGCACTCTGCGGTGGGGAAGGAGGGAAGCGCCAACAGGAAGGGTTTCACTTACTTACTGTCTTCATAGGTGGAGCCGTTAAATGCGCTAGAAAATGACTGAATGGCAGGAAGAGAGACGGTGTTAGTTCCCGCTGGGGGGAATGACTGTAATGAGATGGAAGCGCAGGGGAAACGGACATGAAAAGAGGGAGCGGACGTAATTTACCCACCGCCGCCTCTGCGTTTGATGAGAGAAATATGCAGCAGGCAAAGGAAGTCCATTTATAGCCTGATCCTTAGTGCCTACAAGGGGTAACCCTGGCTGACAGTCTGATTCAGCTCATTTGGGCTCTAGTATTGTGCTTAGGTGCCAGTGCCAATCAAGGACTGGGCGCTGCACGCATTTAGAGACTGGGTTTATTTTAGAGAGCATGCAGGTGTAAGCGTTGATAGGTAATGCTCAGGGGCGGCTGCAGCCATAGACAAAGTATAACTTTAATCGCACCATCTCATTTCATGTCCGCTGACTGGTTTGATGGGATGAGTATTGATTGGCTGAAGGGATTCAAAGTATATAGTATTATCCAATTTGAGCGTTGCGTAATAATGGAACTTTAGTGTGGAGAAAGGATGTGCGCTCCATAGCTGTCTACTACATCTGAAATGTTGTCCATCAGCCTCTAAAGGATATAGGTCATTGTGTACATAACATGCTCTTTATGAACTATGCAGGACTTCCTAAGCCTCAATCCTTTAAACTTCGCAGGGTTAATAAGAAAGACCACATGGTGGTACTGGATATTACTGCTGTTTCACTAAGAAGATTGTCCCTTTGCCCCGTTTGCCACTTCAAGCTGATCTTGGCTGCATTCGCTCATTAAGACACTCATCAGGTGCTAATCATGAATACACCATGTTGAAACATTGAGTGATTACAATAACAACAACAACAGCAAACAAAGTAATTGCTGGAAAGATTTTGTTGGACAATGAGTTAATTTGGTCACACAAGGTCCTTGTTCCCCTTTAGCACAACAGTTGTTAGGGGGAAGTGTCCAACCGAATTTTCGTAATACAGTTAGTTCAGTTATCCACTGACTTATGAGGATAAAAATCACAGTACACGTTACCAGGTGTATGTTTCTTTTCCTTTCACAGAACGGTCACCCAGACAAGCTACAGTGTGGTCTTCACTTTGGAGGCAGCATCTATCTTTTGGACCTGGAGAAAAACCAGTAAGCTCACTAACAAAATATACTCCATTTTAAAATATCAGAAGACTAAAATATATATATAATCATAAGCTTTAGCTATCTGAATGGGGAGTTGTGATGCAGAAATGCCCCAACCTTTGCCATCGTTGAGTTAAGACTTCAAAGTTTCATAAAGGGATTTATCATCAACAATAAAACGTTCGGACTTCAGACAAATCTTCAGAGGAAGTAGTCTGAATGAATGTACAGTAACCCTGTCCTCTCCCTGCAGTGATCTCCTGCCCAAGCCCCCCAATGTCTTCTACTACCTCCCTAATGGCACTGGGGTTTCTTTAGAGGAGGGCACAGTGGTAAGTAATGTGTTGTAAATGTTCTGATTTGTTATAGGTAGAATTGTTAAAGGGGTTGTTATGAAAATGGCAAGTTAGTTCATATGAGCTTGGATAATAATGTCGTCATAATATTATGTTGACTACTCTCTCCCTGGTTGTTGTCTCCTAGACTCACTGCTACTACCACGGCTCAGTGAGGGGCTTCCCACAGTCCAGGGTGGCTCTCAGTACCTGCTCTGGACTCAGGTAATAATATCAACTTTAACTCTCTGTCAAAACTACAAGATGGTATGCAGCCTGTCAAAATTAGGATAATTTCCCCTCTGTCACTATCCAAAGGAATGTATATTTTCACGGAACTTCACAAGCAAAGCAACAGCATGCGAACAATGTTCCCTGTAGATGAACCCAGTCAACATTCTTGATTTGAGAATGGTGTCCATGGAAGTGAGTTCATACAAATTCATACTATGTAATCATGCCTTTTAGGTTTTCCATTAAGAAATAGAGTCTAACGGCTCAATAAGTTTACCCGCATTACCTTCTGACCTTAAGCATATGCATTTCATTATCTGTTATGTAATGGTTCATGCATTTAAAACCAGTAAAGTAATATAAACAGGGGTCAGCCTTATCCCACTTAATCGCCCTCCTCAGTTACTCCCTTTGTGGTGCACTATATGGTGAACCTATTATTATCGAAAGGGGAAGTCTTTACTAAGGGCACTTCACCTTTGCCTGCAGTACGGACAACGTCATGGTTATGTGAGCGTCATGGTTCTATGAGTGGGGCAAAGTGATCAACCGTGAGGTGGCTTTAATCCAATTCAGATTAATCAGAAAGAACTCTGACCTCCTCAAGCATACTAATCAACCGATTTGAGAAAGCGCCAGTTTTAATCTGGGGTCCCTTCCGCTGACTTGGATACTTTAGGGATATCCAAATAAACTTGGTGAAAATCCTCTTGACCTTTATTTCGAGTTGGAGTTATTTAGAGCTCTTTACTCATGTGGGCAGACCGTGTGGCCATATACTCGGTTTAGGGTCATGTTTATGTAGCAAAGGTAATCTGGTTTCTAGCAGAGCCTTGAACAATGTCCTCACCTGAAGTAACTGTATTTACTTGGAACTTGGACACCATTTTGTGCCCCTGTTGACTCCCTGTTGAGTGAGTCCCTGTTTATTCCCCTCTCCCTCAGGGGCGTGGTGGCTATCAACTCCACCCTGAGCTTTGAGCTGCAGCCTGAGGAAGACCATGAGGAGGGGGCAGAGGAGAGTGGAGGGGAGGAGGAGGGGATGCACCTGCTTTACTCCACCAGACCTCTGGAGAAGGGTAGTGTTGGGGGCTGTGGGGTGTCCCATACACCTGTACCCCCCATCCACATCCCACCACAAGTCCCACATAGGGTGAGAGGGGCTGGAAGCACAATCAAATGTTTATCTAGGGATTGGAACTACTAATGTTTTCGCCACTGCTGGAAATACCATACTGACTTCCCTAAATTGTACATTGGCCCGAATGTCTTTTGTTTACACTTTGCTTTTTTTGTAGAGTAAGAGGGACATTCTCTCAGAGACCAAGTACATAGAGCTTGTGCTTGTAGCTGATCACGAAGAGGTAATGTACGATAAGGCTAATGTACGACAATGCCCCTTAGTGTAAGCAAAGCACTGACATAGCTGCACTTTGAAGAGACCCCAGTACATTTAGACCAATCCCAGTACATTTAGACCAATCCCATCATGTTCTGTCTCTATTGTCCTAATCAATAACTGTTCTTTTTTACAGTACCTTAACTACCAGAAAATCAACAAGACTATCATCTATCGAATGCTGGATGTGGCCAACCAAGTAGACTGGGTATGTAACCTAATATTAAAGTGGTCTCCTTTTCACCTCATTTAACACCTGATTTACTTAACAAAAGCCACATCTCAATAAGTGGTCCAGGTAATTCGTGACATGGCACAAGTGGGTGGGTGGGCCTTACTTTTTCTGTCATCTACTGCTTCTCTATTGTTCTTCAAGCAAGCGGGAGGCTGACGATATCACGTATTCCCAACAGACCAACTCCTTGAATGCCCTACTCCTTGAAGTTTGCAGGTGTCTAAAAAACATTTATTTTGCTAAAAACAACATTTTCACCCTTTAGTGTATGTACTTTACTGTATTTATACTTGGGATATTGCTTTTCAAAAGTAAAATAAATCGCTGGAGGATGTCTTTAAGTATTAACCATATACACACAGTTTTTTAGGTACAGCATCCCATTCACGAAAATGGTTTGCTCCTACAGACAGTGTGTCACGTGGCTTGCTGTATATAGCAGGCAGACTGGCATCAAGGCATTCAGTTACTGTTCGATTGAATGTTAAAATGGGCAAAACGAGTGACCTAAGCGACTTTAAGCGTGGTATGATTGTTGGTGCCAGGCGCGCTGGATCCAGTATCTCAGAAACGGCTGGCCTCCTCGGCTTTTCACGCACGACAGTGTGTAAGATTTACAGAGAATAGTGCGACAAACAAAAAAACATCCAGTCAGCGGCAGTCCTGTGGGCGAAAACAGCTCAATGAGCGGTCAAAGGAGAAGGACAAGAACCGTGCAAGCAAACAGGCAGGCCACAAACAGGCAAATAATGGCGCAGGACGGCATCTCACACAACTCGTCAGTCATTTTTATGAATGTGCTATTACAGCAGACGACAACACCGGGTTCCACTCCTAAAAAGCAAGAAGAAGCGTCTCCAGTGGGCACGCTATCACCAACACTGGACAATTGAGGAGTGGAAAAACATTGCCTGGTCCAACTAAACCCGATTCCTGTTGCGCCTTGCTGATGGCAGAGTCAGTATTTGGCGTAGGCAGCATGAATCCATGGCACCGTCCTGCCTGGTGTCAACAGTACAGGCTGGTGGCAGTGGTGTAATGGTGTGGGAAATGTTTTCCTGGCACACATTAGATCCCTTGATACCAATTGAGCAATGTTTCCATGCCCCAAATAATTCAGGCTGTTCTGGAGCCAAAGGGAGATCCAACCCGGTACTAGATGGGTGTACCTAATAAACTGGCCAAATGATGTATATTTGTATTATATTTTCTTTGGTTTGTCATGGTGGTTCTCATCTACCCCTCTCTAGTTCTACCGGCCGCTGAGTGTGCGTGTGGCTCTAACTGGGCTGGAGATCTGGAGTGACCAGGATAAGATCCAGGTTGACAAGAGTCCCTCAAACACCCTCAACCGCTTCCTGGAGTGGCGCACCAGAGAGCTGCTGCCCCGCCTGCGCCACGACAATGCTCAGCTCATTATGTGAGTAGTCAAATGGACTTGGTTGAAGGTAATCGGTGCCTTTCTCACACCTGTACATTATGGAAGCAGATCCATCCCAAATACATGAATATACCAGTGGATGACCTCTTTGTGAAAATAGACTAACTATAACTGTGTGTGTTTGTGATCTGTTCCAGGGGGGAGTCATTTGATGGAACTACAGTGGGAATGGCATCTCAGTCTTCCATGTGCTCCAAGGACCGGTCAGGAGGGGTCAATGTGGTGAGTTAGTTAGGTTTATCAGTGGAGTAGAGGGGTAACTGCCCCACAATGACAGTATGAGTCTGGTAGTTGACTGACTCTGTGTGTCTCCTTCTCCCTCTCTGTGTGCAGGATCACCTGGTGAGTGTACTGGGGGTGGCGTCCACCATTGCCCATGAGCTCGGGCACAATCTGGGCATGAATCACGACACGGCCGACCGGCGCTGCCAGTGTCAGAACGAGCCACGCCTGGGAGGCTGCATCATGGAGCCGTCTACTGGGTGAGGGGCTAGGGGGCTATGGTGGGCTAGGTTTGACATGCATTACAAAAGCACTAGGCCATGCAAAGTCAATGATGCAAAACAGAAAGGGTCAGTTATGTGCAGCTCAGTTGCCTTGTATTATGTTAATTGTAATGCACTTGTAAGAAGCTCTGGATAAGAGCATCCACTAAATGGCTTGTTCTGTTTGCCCCTCTGACTCAGGTTCATGCCAGGCCAGCTGTTCAGCAGCTGCAGTGCCAGAGACCTGTCCCTCAGCCTGCTCCACGGTGGGGGGATGTGCCTCTTCAACGTGCCCCAGCCTGAGAAACTGCTGGGGGGGCCACGCTGTGGAAACCTCTACGTGGAGAAGGGAGAGGAGTGTGACTGCGGCTTGCTGGATGTATGTTTTAGGGAGGACAGCATAGCTCACCATAGATGCAGGTTAACATTTATTTTGATGAATCTTGCCCTGGAGGCAGCACTGAGCGGTTTCCTCTAGATGGGCCAGCTGTTAAGTCAAAATTGGCTGTATCATACAAAATGTATGGAAACAAAAATGTGCATTTTGGTCTTAATTTAAGGTTCGGCGTAAGGTTAGCAGTGTGGTCAGGGTTAAGGTTCGGTTTAGGTTTAAAATCTGATTTTATGACCTTGTGGATGTGCCAGCTACTGACCACCCTGCAGAGCTGCCTCCAGGACAAGATTCATCACAATGAACACCAACCTGCCACCATAGACGATAATTCAATGAACAGACTTTATGATTTAGGTCAGGGGTATTCAATCAGGGGGCCCGTGAAAATATATATAAATTACACATTTTATTTTGTTATTTCAATGTTTATATTACTAACGTATGATGGGGGTCCCTGGGTTGCAGTTTGCCTGGGAGGGGATCCCTGGGAAAGAAAAGGTTGAAGAGCCCTAACTTTCTTGTTTAGGATTAATTATTAAGTGTCTGTCTCTCTGGATGTCCAGGAGTGTAACGATCCTTGCTGCAATGCCACCACCTGTAAACTGGTTCCTGGGGCCCAGTGTTCCTCCGATGGCATCTGTTGTGACAACTGCAAGGTAGGCAAGCCTCTCTCCCTCTGTCTCCTTCACTGGACCCTTACTGACACACACTCACACACTCATTCAACCTCATCACTGAACACACTACTGAACACCTACATTTAAAATCAGCTCAGGTTGTTAGTATCATATTTATTATAACTATAATTATATATGTTATAACTCAGATTTGTATGTTCTTGTCTAGTACTGTTCTGTATTTTGTCATGTATTTGTATGTTTTATGTGGACACCAGGAAGAGTAGCTTCTGCATGTGCAATAGCTAATAGTGATCCTAATAAACTAAACTGTTACATGATCTATCACAAGAAGCTGAACAAAGGTCCAAATCATAAACCCCTTTACTGATATACTGTCTATTTTCTCTGTCTGACCAGCTGCGTACAGGTGGATGGATGTGTCGGCAGCCCCTGGGGGAGTGTGACCTCCCAGAGCACTGCACCGGTACCTCTCCCTACTGCCCCCCCAACGTGTTCCGGCAGAACGGCGAGCCCTGCGAGGAAGCTTCCTCCTACTGCTACAGCGGTGTCTGCGCCAGCTTCAACACACAGTGCCAGATGTTGTGGGGACCTAGTGAGTTGTTCTGGACCCGATAACCATTATGATTGATACCACTGTGGGGAGCTAGTGGCTAGTTATTTGGACTTGTTTCAGTACTTTGACCAAGTACTGTAGAACCTCGCGATCTGAACCCCAGAGTTCTGGACTGACTGGTCAGCGGAACTGGAACTTTTTAAAAGCAACAGAGAATTCTTGCCTGGACAAAGGATTCCTACAGTTTAAGTCGGAAGTTTACATACACTTAGGTTGGAGTCATTAAAACTTGTTTTTCAACCACTCCACAAATTTCTTGTTAACAAACTGTAGTTTTGGCAAGTCGGTTAGGACATCTACTTTGTGCATGATACAAGTAATTTTTCCAACAATTGTTTACAGACAGATTATTTCACTTATAACTCACTGTATCACAATTCCAGTGGGTCAGAAGTTTACATACACTCAGTTGACTGTGCCTTTAACCAGCTTGGAAAATTCCAGAAAATTCCATCATGGATTTAGAAGCTTCTGATAGGCTAATTGACATCATTTGAGTCAATTGGAGGTGTACCTGTGGATGTATTTCAAGGCCTACCTTCAAACTCAGTGCCTCTTTGCTTGACATCATGGGAAAATCAAAAGAAATCAGCAAGACCTCAGAAAAAAAAGGTAGACCTCCACAAGTCTGGTTCATTCTTGGGAGCAATTTCCAAACGCCTGAAGGTACCACGTTCATCTGTATGAACAATATTACGCAAGTATAAACACCATGGAACCATGCAGCCGTCATACCGCTCAGGAAGGAGACGCGTTCTGTCTCCTAGAGATGAACGTACTTTGGTGCGAAAAGTGCAAATCAATCCCAGAACAGCAAAGGACCTTGTGAAGATGCTGGAGGACACGGGTACCAAAAAGTATCTATATCCACAGTAAAACGAGTCCTATATCGACATAACCTGAAAGGCCGCTCAGCAAAGGAGAAGCCACTGCTCCAAAACCGCCATAAAATAGCCAGACTACGGTTTGCAACTGCATATGGGGACAAAGATCATACTTTTTGGGGAAATGTCCTCTGGTCTGATGAAAGAAAATAGAACTGTTTGGCAATAATGACCATCGTTATGTTTGGAAGAAAAAGTGTGAGGCTTGTAAACCGAAGAACACCATCCCAACTGTGAAGCACAGGGTTGACAGCATCATGTTGTGGGGGTGCTTTGCTGCAGGAGGGACTGGTGCACTTCACAAAATAGATGGCATCATGAGGGAGGATATTGATGTGGATATATTGAAGCAACATCTCAAGACATCAGTCAGGAAATTAAAGCTTGGTCGCAAATGGGTTTTCCAAATTGACAAGGACCCCAAGCACACTTCCAAAATTGTGGCAAAATGGCTTAAGGATAACAAAGCCAAGGTATTGGAGTGGCCATCACAAAGCCCTGACCTCAATCCTATAGAAGATTTGTGGGCAGAACTGAAAAGGCGTGTGCGAGCAAGGAGGCCTACAAACCTGACTCAGTTACACCAGCTCTGCCAGGAGGAATGGGTCAAAATTCCCCCAACTTATTGTGGGAAGCTTGTGGAAGGCTACCCGAAACAATTTAAAGGCAATGCTACCAAATACTAATTGAGTGTATGTAAACTTCTGACCCACTGGGAATGTGATGAAATAAATAAAAGCTGAAATAAATAATTCTCTCTACTTTTATTCTGACATTTCACATTCTTAAAATAAAGTGGTGATCCTAATTGACCTAAGACAGGGAATCTTTACTTGGATTAAACGTCAGGAATTGTGAAAAACTGAGTTTAAATGTATTTGGCTAAGGTGTGTGTATACTTCCGACTTCAACTGTATATATAATGTCACTACTAGTGATTGAAGAAACTGTTTTGGCGAGTTATAACATCATATTAAATCTTCATATGCCATATGTTGCAGAGTTGGAGAATTGAGATTGTCTCATAAACTCAGGAGGCGGTGTTGTTGAGACACTTTTACTGTAGGATCTTTGAGACAATTATGATTGTTTAAACTCCCTTTTCTTTTCAGATTCCACAAGGGCTCCGCCTGTCTGTTTTTCATCCGTCAACAAACAGGGCAACAAATACGGCAACTGTGGTCAGATGCCAAACGGAACCTACATCCCCTGCTCTAACAAGTAGATTCCATGTTCATTAGGGCACATCATAGTCAATTTTTTTGCAACAGATAACAAAATTAGCATATTTTATTGGACAAGTTAATATAGTCCTGCCCTGTTTTAGTCCTTATTCTTCAATTTGGTGCCTAATGAACACTTCCATGTGTGACTGTTGCTCTGACTGTGTCTGACTTTTCAGAGATGTGCATTGTGGGAGGCTCCAGTGCCAGGGAGGCAATGACCGTCCGTTGCTAGGCACCAGCGCTGAGATCCTGACCACCAAAGTAAAATTTAACTACAGCGACTTTGTCTGCCGGGGAACCTACTTCCACCTTGGCGACGACGTCTCCGACCCTGCCATGGTGGCACAGGGCACCGCATGTGGTCTTGACAAGGTGAGCATCTCCTCAACTATAGAAATACAATGCAAAATACTTTTGTTTTTGTGGAATGGGTAATTTGACCTTTTGGAATAGGGATATAGGAGAGGTTTTCTGTGCTGTTATCTGAGTTTACATAAATATCTTAAATGATGATTGGTATTACTGACCATGTTGTGGTTCAGGCCTGTTGGAACCAGCGGTGTCAGGATGTGTCTTTGTTCGGCGTCGACGATTGTCAGAGCAAATGCAACGGACACGGGGTGAGCAAACCAGCTGCCTGTCTCTCCTTATAGGAGTTAAATTGTATAGCTCACAATGGACTGGCCCATACTGTTGATGTTAAATGAATAATATGGCTCAATATCTACTCTCTGACATTGCCAGGTGTGCAACAGCAATAAGAACTGCCACTGTGACGTGGGTTGGGCTCCTCCAGACTGTAGGTACACGGGCCATGGAGGCAGTGTGGACAGTGGCCCTGCAAGAGCACCTAGAGGTACCTCACCATTCCTCTGTTAATGCACAACTTGACTGCACTCATAGATATACACTCAAATCAAATAAAATGTATTTATAAAGCCCTTCATACATCAGCTGATATCTCAAGTGCTGTACAGAAACCCAGCCTAAAACCCCAAACAGCAAGCAATGCAGGTGTAGAAGCACGGTGGCTAGGAAAAACTCCCTAGAAAGGCCAGAACCTAGGAAGAAACCTAGAGAGGAACCAGGCTATGAGGGGTGGCCAGTCCTCTTCTGGCTGTGCCGGGTGGAGATTATAACAGAACATGACCAAGATGTTCAAATGTTCATAGATGACCAGCAGGGTCAAACAATAATAATCACAGTGGTTGTCGAGGGTGCAACATGTCAGCACCTCAGGAGTAAATGTCAGTTGGCTTTTCATAGCTGATCATTGAGCGTATCTCTACCGCTCCTGCTGTCTCTAGAGAGTTGAAAACAGCAGGTCTGGGACAGGTAGCACATCCGGTGAACAGGTCAGGGTTCCATAGCTGCTGGCAGAACAGTTGAAACTGGAGCAGCAGCACGGCCTGGTGGACTGGGGACAGCAAGGAGTCATCAGGCGAGGTAGTCCTAGGGGAGGGAGAGAGGGAGACTGTGGCCCCATCCGACGATACCCCCAGACAGGGACAAACAGAGGGATATCTTCAACCACCAACTTACCATCCTGAGACAAGGCTGAGTATAGCCCACAAAGATCTCCGCCACGGCACAACCCAAGGGGGGTGCCAACCCAGACAGGAAGATCACGTCAGTGACTCAACACATTTCAAGTGACGCACCCCTCCTAGGGACGGCATGGAAGAGCACCAGTAAGCCAGTGACTCAGCCCCTGTAATAGGGTTTGAGGCAAAGAGTCCCAGTGGAGAGAGGGGAACCGGCCAGGCAGAGACAGCAAGGGCGGTTCGTTGCTCCAGTGCCTTTCCGTTCACTTTCACACTCCTGGACCAGACTACACTCAATCATAGGATCTACTGAAGAGATGAGTCTTCAATAAAGACCTAAAGGTTGAGACCGAGTCTGCATCTCTCACATGGGTAGGCAGACCATTCCCTAAAAATTGAGCTCTCTAGGAGAAAACCCTGCCTCCAGCTGTTTGCTTAGAAATTTTAGGGACAGTTAGGAGGCCTGCGTCTTGTGACCGTAGCGTACGTGTAGGTATGTACTGCAGGACCAAATCAGAAAGATGGGTAGGAGCAAGCCCATGTAATGCTGTGTAGGTTAGCAGCAAAACCTTAAAATCAGCCCTTGCCTTAACAGGAAGCCAGTGTAGAGAGAGGCTAGCACTGGAGTAATGTGATCAAATATTTTGGTTCTAGTCAAGATTCTAGCAGCCGTGTTTAGCACTAACTGAAGTTTATTTAGTGCTTTATCCAGGTAGCCGGAAAGTAGAGCATTGCAGTAGTCTAACCTAGAAGTGACAAAAGCATGGATTAATTTTTCCGCATAATTTTTGGACAGAAGGTTTCTGATTTTTTCAATGTTACGTAGATGGAAAAAAGCTGTCCTTGAAACAGTCTTGATATGTTCGTCAAAAGAGAGATCAGGGTCCAGAGTAACGACGAGGTCCTTCACAGTTTTATTTGAGACGACTGTACAACCATCAAGATTAATTGTCAGGTTCAACAGAATATCTCTTTGTTTCTTGGGACCTAGAACAAGCATCTCTGTTTTGTCTGAGTTTAAAAGTAGAACATTTGCAGCCATCCACTTCCTTATGTCTGAAACACAGGCTTCCGTTGAGGGCAATTTTTTGGCTTCACCATGTTTCATCGAAATGTACAGCTGTGTGTCATCCTCATAGCAGTGAAAGTTAATATTATGTTTCCGAATGACATCACCAAGAGGTAAAATATACAGTGAAAACACTCCTTATCTTAATCAAATCCTGGAGAAATTGGGACACCGTATCAATAAAACTAGGAAGAAATAAGTAACATGCACCCAGCTTTAATTCTATGTCTGCCATGATAACCAAGACCACAATGTTTTCTGTATCTCCAGGATCTGACCCGGCACGTGTAGCCTTGCTGGTCATCTTCCTCTTCGTCCTGCCAGTGGTTCTCCTCTTCCTCGCCCTGCGTTTCCCCCAGTGTCACCGCAACCTGCCCTGCCTGGGCACTACCAGCCTCTTCCACAAGGGCACCGGACGCCAACAGAGCCGGTGAGAGCCCTGACCCAGGGGACACCAGCTATGTGTTCACATATTAGTTACAATGTTTATATAGTATGTATATGTTTGCGCAGTGCAGAAAACCGCTATCAGTTTGGACAGAATTTCGCCATAGTTTTTTTAATAGCTATAATGGAATGAAAGGGGCTATAGCCAGCTAGAGTATGTGCAAGTTTGAATTGGACATGCACAAGGTTTATCTTGCACTTTATCAGTCAATGAAGGTCAGAGTTAACTGTGTTTTTCCCTACCCATGATTCAATGAGGTCAGTGTGGCCCATAGTGAGAATTGGGGCTTGGTGTTTGCCGCGGAACAGGCTAAAAGGTACTAAATGTTAAGGGTAGATTAAAGCCATGGAATTAGTTCTGGGCTGTGTCTTTACGACGAATTGTTACTGAAGTGCAACTTTAATACTTAGTGTTCCATATAACACCCAAGAGTCTCTCGTTTGCAAAAATATCTGAACTTTGGTCCATATTAAAATAACTCACTATAATCTAAAGAGAGTGACTAAATTTGATTGATCAGTTTTAGTTCAACAGGTGTTTTGAGGAAACAGCTCAGATACTAGCGATGCACTTTAAGTAGGATATAACGACAAACTAAATGCTACGAAGGCTTTGGGAAACTCACCCCAGTTTAGTTCCCCATTTCTTCAATGTTTTATATAAGACTCCTTTAGAGCCGGTTTCGTGGATAGTGATGGTGACCATTCTTCAGAGTCTCAGTTCTATAAGCTTATTTTGAGCGTTACTTCTGTCAACCTCATTTTTACTTATACTGTAACACTACAATGACCTCTGACTCTTCAGAACTGATTATTCCCCTAGGTTGTAATACCAATGTATTGTAATCAAACACCCATTCTTTGAGGGCTAGACCAGTGTTATAGACAAACATCATTTGTATCTCTTATGACAGTGCTCAGCTAACTATTTGTAACGCTTCAGCACCCCCATTATTGAAAATGAACTTTACGGTAATGTGTGAGTGTGTGCTGTCTCCCAGGACCCCGGCCACAGAGCGAGTGGATGCTCGTAACGGGGAGCAGGTCCAACCACTGAGGTACCACTGGAGCCGCCAGAGTGACATCCAAATGACCCCGTCTCCGCCTTCTAACAAGGTACCACGATGACCCAGCCTGGCCTTCCCTGGCTGTCACTCAAATAGTTTTCCCACCTACACTGTTCCTATGTGCCCCTTTTTACAGGTGCATGGAATCGATAACACTGACTTCGTTGTAATAATATTAGTCATTTAGCAAACGTCAATCTCTCTGTGTTGACCCACATAAAAAAAATACTACCGTTTACTATAGAATACTATAATACTTACTGTAGAATTCTGTAGTAAACTGTAGGATAGGGATTAACATGGGTAACCGAGATCCCTTGACTGACCCAGGAACACACATTTCCCGAAAATATTAAATGACAAGACCCGGAAAATTACTAAAATGTTCCCCAATGTCAGCACTAATGCAATTCCACAAAATACTCAACATGCGCAGCAAAATATTTAATAGCACATTATCCAAACAGGTTGTCGCATGGTAGCCTTTAGTCTAGCGTATTTACTTCACACAAAGTTGCCATAAATTCAAAGTAAACGCATAATTGCCACTACTGGACTGCACACATGACTCGAATGCAGTAAATGAACCCTACAGGAAACCCCTACAGTATAGCCTATAAAAGAACGTGTGCCTCTTTGAGCTGTCATTGTGACTCTTCAGACATTCACAAATTTGATAGGCCTATGCACAATTTATTACATAGTCATCTCTGTCACAGACATGAAGTCTGTGGGTAGGCATGAGGGAAAATTATATCTTCTCCTGTCCGAATGCCTAGGCTATTTTCTTATCCAAATCCTGACTCCTGTCTTGCATGAAAATTCCTAACTTTATTCTGTAATCCATAGGTTGCATTATCAAAGCACGTCTCTGGCCTATGCACGTCAAAATACCGCTATAACATTTCCCCTGCTTCTCTGCTCTGTCGGACTTTCTGCCCATAGATCTTCAGTATATGTGCTCAACTAACAATATGGGAGTAGATATGGATATTTTGAAAACGGGTGTTCTTTGTTAAGATACTTTGATATTTAAACTATTTCCACTCTTCATCTCCCTATTATTCATGAGCTGATCTGCAATCAGTATAATCATCAACTCGATTTTTGCCAAATATAGGAGATTTTCTATCATTCGTTGATGGTTATCTAGCAAGATTAGCCACTTTAGTCATTTGACTTTTGTTTGACTGCCATTAAAGTTTGTATGATTATACATCTCAATGCTTTGGGTGTGCTCTGTGCGACCTGAGCACACTATGGGTCGAGATGGCTTACTGCTGAAATTTGCTGAATTAATTGAGGAACATAAGGCTCAGAATTTATGAATGGCCTGTTTCGCAATTCACAACAATGTCATTGGCGATCAAAGATCAAAGACAGACTCTATAATTACTAAATATCAGTTTCATTTTCTCTGAAATCTTTACTCTCTTATTTGGGGAGAACCCTGGCATAGTGACCATATCTTAGTTTTAAACTCTTTAAATGGGCAAGTCAGGGCTCGCCGTTCTGCAGGAACACGTTGGGGGGGTGGGCAGTAGGGAGAGGTACCGGTGCGGTGCAGAACTTTTGGGATAAATATGAATTATTCGCGGGTATTGAAACTTGGCTTGAAAATATTCATCCTTACTGCTGAATACTATACTACACACTAGTATTCCCCTCGATCGTGTAGTGCTTAATATAGAATTCTGTAGTGTACTGTAGATTACTATACTACACACTGTAGTATACCTTAATCATGTGTAGTAGTTACTATAGAATTTCTACCTACTGGTTATGGAAATGTTTTAGTAGGAGAAAAGAGAAAGCAGCCAATTCTATGTCAAAGATGATAAAACAAAAATACTACTTTACTTTTTAAGTAAAGTACCTGTAGTCAACTTGTGAAATACGTTAGGAGATAAGGAAGATTGCGTTCTTCATTTCACCTGTCACATTATTTTTCATTGTGAAGTTTAACGGTAGTCCCTAATCACATGGTGTTTGTCTACAAGCACACAATGACTAGAGACCGGAGCCTTGTGAGTCACTCACTGTTGCGCAGCACACGCCTGGTGATCTAGTTACAGTATGGAATTCATCACTAAATGTATGACAGCTAGATATCTTCTAACTATTAAGTTAACTGTCTAAAATGTGCTCAATACTCTGTAGTTGTGCATTTGGTTTGCTAATTTAGTAGCTAGTTATCTAGTAGCCAGCAGACCTGTGTAGATTAAAATGTACCTTAATCCAGGGATGAGAAATGTGTTGTACTCCGAATTGTCCCATTATCTTCACGGTGTAACAGTTGGGATAATGGGACCATTCAGAGTACAACGCATTTCTCATCCCTGGATTGAGGTACGTTTTCTGAGCCATATCTTGCACTGACTCCGTGGTGTATTAATATACACAGGAATGCTGTCTGAACCTAGTGCAGCTGTAAGTCAGCAGGTAGAATTTTCTGGCTAGTTATCTAGCTTTGTGGTCAGCTTCTTGCAAAATCAGCATTGCTAACCTTTGGATTACAGAGGCTGAATGGGGTTTGAAAATAGCACCCCTTGTGTTCAATGCCAGTATTACAGAATATCCCGGGATGGCACAAGGTCGGTATGACAATCCGAATACCGCCAAAGCCTATAGTATACACTATAATCTTTTAACTATAGTAATACTACTGCATTTATACTATAGTAAACTGTAAATACTACAGTCATGTCAACAAAAACACTACAGTGTACAGTAAAGTCCACAAAAACACTACAGTAAATACTATAGTATATAATTATAGTAATACTACAGCATTTACAATGCCTTCGGAAAGTATTCAGACCCCTTGACTTTTTCCTCATTTTGTTAGGTTAGAGCCTTATTCTAAAATTGATTTAAGTAGTTTTTTTCCCTCATCAACCTACACACAATACCCCATAAAGACATGTTTGCTCATTTATAAAATAAACTGAAATATCATATTTACATAAGTATTCAGACCCTTTACTCAGTACTTTGTTGAAGCACATTTGTCAGCGATTACAGCCTCGAGTCTTCTTGGGTATGACGCTACAAGCTTGGCACACCTGTAATTGGGGAGTTTCTCCTATTCCTCTCTGTAGATCCTCACAAGCTCTGTCCGGTTGGATGGGGAGCGTTGCTGCACAGCTATTTTCATGTCCCTCCAGAGATGTTTGATCAGGTTCAAGTCCGAGCTCTGGCTGGACCACTCAAGGAAATTCAGAGACTTGTCCTGAAGCCACTCCTGTATTGTCTTGGATGTGTGCTTAGGGTCATTGTCCTGTTGGAAGGTGAACCTTCGCCCCAGTCTGAGGTCCTGAGCGCTCTGGAACAGGTTTTCATCAAGGATCTCTGTACTTTGTTCCATTCAGCTTAGCCTCGATTCTGACTGGTCTCCCAGTCCCTACCGCTGAAAAACATCCCCATAGCATGATGCTGCCACCACCATGCTACACCATGTTTCCTCCAGACGTGACGCTTGGCATTCAGGCCAAAGAGTTACATCTTGGTTTCATCAGACCAGAGAATCTTGTTTCTCATGGTCTGAGAGTCTTTATGTGCTTTTTGGCAAACTCCAAGCGGGCTGTCATGTGCCTTTTTCTGCGGAGTGGCTTCCGTCTGGCCACTCTACCATAAAGGCCTGATTGGTGGAGGGCTGCAGAGATGGTTGTCCTTCTGGAAGGTTCTCCCATCTCCACAGAGGAACTCTAGAGCTCTGTCAGAGTGACCATCGGGTTCTTGGTCACCTCCCTGACCAAGGCCCTTCTCCCGATTGCTCAGTTTGGCCCGGCGGCCATCTCTAGGAAGAGTCTTGGTGGTTCTAAACTTCTTCCATTTAAGAATGATGGAGGCCACTGTGTTCTTGGGGACCTTCAATGCTGCAGAATTTTTTTGGTACCCTGCCCCAGATCTGTGCCTCGACACAGTCCTGTCTCTGAGCTCTACGGACAATTCCTTCGACCTCAGGCTTGGTTTTTGCTCTGACATCAACTGTGGGTCCAATCAATTGAATTTACCACAGGTGGACTACAATCAAGTTGTAGAAACATCTCAAGGATGATCAATGGAAACAGGATGCACCTGAGCTCAATTTTGAGTCTCATGGCAACAGGTCTGAATACTTATGTAAATTAGGTATTTCTGTTTTTTGATTTAATAAATGTGCTAATATAAAAAATATATTTTTTTATTGCTTTGTCATTATGGAGTATTGTGTGTAGATTGCTGAGGATTTTTTTTCTTAATACATTTTAGAATAAGGCTAATGTAACAAAATATGGAAAAAGTCAATGGGTCTGAATACTTTCCGAAGGCACTGTATACTATAGTATTTTTTTAAATGTGGGGAGCTATTTCTGAAAAGCATCTAACACATTAACAAGGTCTACAGTAACTACACTGAACAAAAATATAAACGCAACATGCAACAATTTCAAAGATTTTACTGAGTTACAGTTTATAAAAAAAACATATGGGAATCAGTAAATTCAAATACATTCATTCAAATTCAAATACATTCATTAGGCCCTAATCTATGGATTTCATATGATGGTCACAGAGACCTTTAAAAAAAGGTAGGGGCGTGGTTAAAATCAGTCAGTATCTGGTGTGACCACCATTTGCCTCATGCTGAGCATCACATCTCCTTCGCATAGAGTTGATCAGGCTATTGATTGTGGCCTGTTGTTCCACTCCTCTTCAATGGCTGTGCGATGTTGCTGGATATTGGCTGGAACACACTGTCGTACACGTCGATCCAGAGCAACCCAAACGTGCTCAATGGGTGACATGTCTGGTGAGTATGCAGGCCATGGAAGAACTGGGACATTTTCAGCTTCCAGGAATTGTGTACAGATCCTTGCGACATGGGACCGTGCATTATCATGCTGAAACATGAGGTGATGGCGGCGGATGAATGGCATGACAATGGGCCTCAAGATCTCGTCACGGTATCTCTGTGCATTCAAATAGACATTGATAAAATACAATTGTGTTCGTTATCCGTAGCTTATGCCTGCCCATACCATAACCCCACCGCCACCATGGGGCACTCTGTTCACAACGTTGACGTCAGCAAACTGCTCTCCCATGCGACGCCATACATGCTGTCTGCCATCTGCCTAGTACAGTTGAAACTCGGGATTCATCCGTGAAGAGCACACTTCTCCAGCGTGCCAGTGGCCATCAAAGGTGAGCATTTGTCTACTGAACTCAGTTATGACTCCAAACTACTGTAAGCTTCCCTGATACAGTTTGTGCACAAATTCTTCAGTTGTGCAAACCCACAGTTTCCTCAGCTGTCAGGGTGGCTGGTCTCAGACAATTCCGCAGGTGAAGAAGCCGGATGTGGAGGTCATGTGCTGGCGTGGTTACACGTGGTCTGCGGTTGTGAGAAATGAAAATGTAATTCTCTGGCAATAGCTCTGGTGGACATTCCTGCAGTCAGCATGCAAATTGTACGCTCCCTCAACTTGAGACATCTGTGGCGTTGTGTGACAAAACTGCACATTTTAGAGGGGCCTTTTATTGTCCGCAGCACTAGGTGCACCTGTGTAATGATAATGCTGTTTAATCAGCTTCTTGATATGCCACACTTTTCAGGTGGATGATTTATTTGAGCAAAGGTGAAATGCTCACTAACAGGGATGTAAACAAATTTGTACACAACATTTTAGAGAAACAAGCTTTTTGTGTGTGTTGAAAATTTCTGGGATCTTTTATTTCGGCTCATGAAACATGGGACCAACACTTTACATTACATATTTTCATTCAGGTTATGTTCTCAAGTGACCAATTCATATTTTCTCAATCTGAGAGTTGAATATGTAATGCTTAATTCTAATAACTAACTTACCCTCCAATGCATGTTTCCATTGGCTGTCAAAACCCTTTGACTCCTGTTTTCTCAGGTTCAGGACAGACCTGCTCCGCCTACTAAGCCACTCCCCCCTGACCCTGTCTTAAAACAAGCCCAGGTAACCTGGCCTAGGCCTGTGAGGTGAAGGGTAGCTTGAAAAATGCTTGTGTGTGCAATGCAATGAGATGAAATCTCTACATAATAATTAGTAATCCTCATGTTTTCTAGAACTAACATTCTGTGTCTTTTTATGTATGTGTAGTTGCAGTATTATAGCGAAGTCCTGTTTGTTCCTCTACTTTTTCCATATATCCATCATTAGATAAGAAAGAAACGGCCAGCCCCCACCAAGCCCCTGCCCCCCGACCCCAGCCCCCTTAACAACCAGGTACAGTCAAAGGTTGCCATTTAATGAGGTCTTCGTCCATATGTAGCAGCAGTAGCTGTATCTGTAGCCGTAGCCGTAGCTGTAGCAGTAGCAGCACCACCAACACAGTTGATTCTCAAGCAATCACCCTTTTTATATCTATGTTTAGAGGGCCATGCCATCACACTTTCTTTAAAAGGATTCTATGAGGGGGCCTCCCGAGTGGCGCAGCGGTCTAAGGCACTGCATCGCAGTGCTTGAGGCATCACTACAGACCCGGGTTGGATCCCAGGCTGTGTCGCAGCCAGCCGCGTTGTTAGGGGAGGGTTTGGCCGGCCGGGATGTCCTTGTCCCATCACGCTCTAGCGATTTCCTTGTGGCACGCTGACTTCGGTCGCCAGTTGTACTGTGTTTCCTCCGACACAGTGGTGTGGCTGGCTTCCGGGTTAGGCGAGCAGTGTGTCAAGAAGCAGTGCGGCTCGTCAGGGTCGTGTTTCGGAGGACGCATGGCTCTCAACCTTCGCCTCTCCCGAGTCCGTACGGGAGTTGCAGCAATGGGACAAGACTCTAACTACCAATTGGATATCACGAAATTGGGGTAAAAATATTTAAAAAAATAAACATTTTTTAAAAATGAGGATATGACATCATGTCTGAATGGAAACCTGCATGTACAGGGTGACTTAAATTATGTTGAAAACTAACCACAGCATTACTTTGATTACTTAGCATTACTTACTGGCATGGGGGGAGCATGTTCTTCCTTTTAGTGCCAACACTAGCCACAGTGTCTAATGCTTAACAAAGGTTTAATTTGGACACGATTAACTCTCCTGTTTAGACATATAAATCTGTCACTTAGCGAAAGAACCCTCTACATGAGCGAACTCTCTATCCCCAGCTTAGATCTGGAAGAGTAGCCTATGTGCTGGGACATAATGATTGAACTAGTTGACAAAGACCATGGCTCCACACACCAGAGTTGTTTATCTCTTTATTTCCAATCACTTTCGTAAATTGTAATACTTGACTTGAATATTATGTGATGATGCCTACAAAACACTGTTGGCATTATTACATAACATTCAAATCTAGAGCTACATAGTTAATTAGCTGACGCTCTAGAATCAATGTACACTGAGTTTACAAAACATTAGGAACAACTTCCTAATTTTGAGTTGCAACCCTTTTTGCCCTCAGAACAGCCTTGAATCGTCGAGGCAGGGACTCTCCAAGGTGTCAAGCATTCCACAGGGATGCTGACCCATGTTGACTCCAATGCTTCCAATAGTTGTGTCAAGTTGGCTTGATGTCCTTCGGGTGGTGGACCATTCTTGATACTCTCGGGAAACTGTTGTGTGAAAAATCCAGCAGTGTTGCAGTTCTCGACCCACTCAAACCGGTGCGCCTGGCACCTACTACCATACCCTGTTCAACGGCACTTACATCTTTTGTCTTTCCCATTCACCCTCAGAATGGCACACATACACAGTTCATTTCTCAATCGTCTCAAGGCTTAAAAATGATTCTTTAACCTGTTGCCTCCCCTTAATTTACTGTACACTGATTGAAGTGGATTTAACAGGTGACATCAAAAAGGGATCATAGTTTTCACCTGGTCAGTCTGTCATGGAAAGAGCATGTGTTCCTAATGTTTGTACACTCAATGTATATTCCATACCACTGTTCCTCAAAAAGTATCTTATGGTCTTTGGTCAAGTTGCTGATTTTTAAGTTTTGTTCAGTGTGGGTAAATTCATCTCATCTGTATGGCTTTGAGGAGCACCGGTGTCAATCATCTTTCCCTCTTATCATCTACTTCCATGATTGGAATCTGTCTTGTCAATAGTAGCGTAATGGATTCTATTTCATTACTTTAGAGTGCATTTGTTACCTGCATGGAACTGCGCATGATGGCGAATGAATAGAGGTAGCTGTCTCGTCTCTGTGGTTTGCTAATATAAATGATTTGTCTTTGTCTCATTACATGAGAATTGGTCTGAAGTTTGTTGTTTTCATCGTACAAATAGTGCACATTTTGGAGTATTGTGACACTACTCTGTGGAGTCTCATTCAGTATTCTGTTAGAATACCTGAATAGTCCCTTTCCTTTGGTTGGTCTCTTCCACCCCTCACTCTCATTCTCTCCATCTATTCCTCCTGTTCTTCTGTTTTCCGTCCGTTATTCTAGCCATCGTTGAGTCGGCCGGCTCCGCCCACCAAGCCTCTACCCCCTGACCCTGTGCTAACAGGCAGCCAGGTACCAGAGTAGCATGTAGACATGGCTGCATGTGGGCATTGGGTCTGGTTGGTTGATTTATGTGAAGAGTGTGGTTGGTTGGTTAATTGGTTTTGGAGGGATTTAATGGTTGATTGGTGGGATTGTGTGGTTAATTGATGTGTATGTAGTTGATTGGTTGATTCAATGGATTGAATGATATGAGACAATTAATCTAATCATACTAATCAAGCTTTAGTTCAGAATTGTATTGCTGAATTTACAGTTATGTGCAAATGCAGATCAAAGTACTTCATATTCACTCACTTGGAAGTGGCTCTAAAAAGTTGGTTACAAAAGAATGCACAGCTAATCTATGGCTATAGGTAATGGCAATGATGGTAACTACCGTAATTTCCGGACTATTAAGCGCACCTGAATATAAGCCTCACCCACTGAATTAAATTTGTATTTTTTATTTTGAACATAAATAAGCCGCACATGTCTATAAGCCGCAGGTGCCTACCGGTACATTGAAACAAATGAACTTTACACAGGCTTTAACGAAACACGGTTTGTAACAAAAATAAATAGGCTTTAACGAAACACGGCTTGTAACAAAGATAAATAGGCTTTAACGAAACACGGCTTGTAACAAAAAATAAAAAATTAGCAGTAAGCTTTAGTTGTCTTTTTCAATTCCTCACGCTGCTGTTTCCAACGTCTTGTCATCGACTCATTAAGACCAAGCTCCCATGCAGCAGCTCTATTTCCTTTTCCAACAGCCAGATTAATCGCCTTCAACTTGAAAGCTGCATCATATGCATTTCTCCATGTCTTTGCCATGATGAGGGTGACAAAATGACTACCGTAATCAGAATGATGGGAAGTTTGAGAGCGCTCGATTTAATCTAAACAGTAAACAAAAAAGATGTTTGACCGTAACCCGTTCGGCAATTTCATTGGTCTAATGAAAGCTTCATGCCGCCAAAAAACTGAGCACGTCACAGAATGTGTTTTTTTGGGGGGAAAAAATTGAAAGCGGGAAAAATCCATATATTAGCCGCGTCATTATTTAAGCCGCGAGGTTCAAAGCCTGGGAAAAAAGTCGCAGCTTATAGTCCGGAATTTACGGTTATTGAAAATAAATAATTATTTAGGTGAAATTAGCATTTTAAAGTTAAAGTACAAACTGCATTGTATTAATGTGTGATACTGCATTTGCACACGGCCATTTTATTAGGTACAGCACCCCGTTCACGAAAATGGATCGCTCCTACAGACAGTGAGTCACGTGGCCGTGTCATCGAGACATTAAGTTACTGTTTGATTGAAGGTTAGAATGGACAAAACAAGTGGCCCAAGCAACTTTGAGCGTGGTATGATTGTCGATGCCAAGTGCGCCGGATCCAGCATCTCAGAAACAGACGCCTTCCTGGGCTTTTCACACACGACAGTGTCTAAGATTTACAGAGAATAGTGCGACAAACAAAAAACATCCAGTCAGTGGCAGTCCTGTGGGCGAAAAAGGCACGTTGATGAGAGAGGTCGAAAGAGAGTGGCAAGAATCGTGCAAGCTAACAGGCGGGCCACAAACAGACAAATGGCACAGTACAACAGTGGTGTGTAGAATAGCATCTCAGAATGCACAACTCGTAGGTCCTTGTCATGGATGGGCTATTGCAGCAGACGACCACGCCTATCAGCTAAAAATAACAAGAATCGGCTCCAGTGGGCACGGGATCACCAACACTGGACAATCGAGGAAAAACATTGCCTGGAGTGGCCTGCACAGTCCCCAGACCTCAACCCAATAGAGCATCTTTGGGATGAGATGGAACGGGTTGTTCACAGCATGGATGTACCGCTGTCCAATCTGCAGCAACTGCATGATGCCATTGAGTCAGCATGGACCAACATCCCTGTGGAACGTTTCTGACACCTTGTAGAATGCCCCAAAGAATTCAGGCTGTTCTAGAGGCAAACGGGGTGTCCAACCCCGTACTAGGGTGTACCTAATAAACTGGCCTGTGAGTAGTTTGCATCGTCCACGTACAAGCAGGCAACCTTCAACACGTCAATATCAGCAAGTCATATAAATTATTTCTAGTACTATTAGCAGAACAGTTAACTAAACCAAAAGTTGATTAATTAAATCTACGTTTGGTCTAGAACCCATCCCTGCAACTCCAGTCCTCGGGGCTGTAGTGGTCACACTAGTTCCTTATCCCTAGCAAACACAGCTGATTTTAAACTAATTGCGTTTTTGAACTGAAGATCATTAGTTGATTATTGGAGTCGTGTGTTAGCTGGGGCAAAAGTGACACCAATTAGGCCCCCAAGGATTGGAGTTGGTCTAGAGCCCTCAATTTTCAATTGTCTTGTCACTGTTACCTAAACTCTGTGACGATCGGCTATAATCAACGAAAATCATTGTATCACACCTGGATTGTATTATATGTTTATTTTGTATTTTCTTCAGGCCCTTGTACCACACAAAAAACCACCAGCACCCAGGAAGTCCTTGCCTTCAGAGCCCCTGTCACATCCCACCCACCCTGGGTACATTGCATCTGGTGCCCCCCTGCAACATGGAGCGAATAGAACTTCAGTTCCACCTGTTGGCCCTCCTGTTGCAGCCGTCCCTTCCAGGTACTTCAGTGACTGTATTGTTTGGCTAATTTGATGAATGTATAGATGTCAAATGAATGGGCAGGTAGACACATACAGTTGGCGTTGTACAGTATTGTAACAAAAGCTGGAGGTGACCTTCTTTTCTATCTTTCTATATTCCTCTCTATCTCACATAGACGTGCCCCTTTACCTCCAGTACGGACGTCACAACCCAGAAAACCCAACTCGACACCTCCGGTTTAACTGCCAAAGATCCACAAAACCACTAAGATTCTGAGATTCTCTTGAACCGGACATGACAGCATGAATTGCACTGATTCAGCCAAGAGTTTTATTATGGAGAACCTTATAGGAAGGCTCAGAACCCAGAAGTCTCCAAATGAAGGCTGCTTTTCAATCTCCCTGCCCCCCTAAACTATTTCCTGTTGTCTTCTTCCTGAGAGACTGACAGGTGCCTTGGGTGGTTACCTGCCATGTTGGGACAGACTGGGGCTCCGAGCAAAGCAGAGAAGGCCTGGAATGTTCAGTTGGGTTGATCCGTTGGCCGTTAAGAAACTGGATGGATGTAGTTAAGTATCCATCAAAGATGTAACACTTCATGAAAACTGTGTGGCTTTTGACATTAACTGACAATTACAAAAACGGATGTCTACACAGAGGCTAAGCTCAATTGAGATTAAAGGCCCAGTACTGGTTTTATGGCACTTGCACGTTTGAATGTGCCCTGTGATGCTTCAGAACAACTTATTACTCTTCTACTTATAGGTTGAAGCCCAAGCCATCCTCCTAATCCGACTATGGCCACCACTTTTGCACCATTTTGCAGTATTTTATTTTAAGTGGCTTGGCTAATGCAGGCCTCAGGAAACCAGTCCTGACCACCCCTTGCTCTCTTTCTGGAATAAAGAAGCATGTCAACACTTTCATTCACCGCAATGATTTCTTTGATCTCCATCACAATGGTGTCATTGAGGGGGAGGACCTTGCATGCAACTCTCTCTGACTAACCCTTGAGATTAAATGAGAATAGTGTTACAAACTTTAGTTCTTAATTGCAGAGCTGTACAACTAACTGCACAACTGTAAATACCAGAGAATTCTAACTTGCCTACTAGTTTTAATTCTACAATAAGGACTATTTAAAAGCCAAAGAGATGGATCTCTGGAGAAGTAGATTGAACTTTGTAAAATGATAGGCCACTTCTCGAAGACTAACCTACGCTGTGACAGAAGATCGGGTGCCTTTTTTGTACCTTTGGTGGTCAGTTGTGCCGCACCAGTGTAAGCCAGAATGAGTTAAGTGCACTCTTAGAATGAGGAGCTCTTGTAAATGAGTCTTCACATATTCAGATGAATTAAAACCAAGCCATGGGATTCACTTCTTTAGGATTGGTGGGTCCCCTGCAGGACGGTTGAGCGAACTTAGGCTAATGCGATTAGCATGAGGTTGTAAGTAACAAGACAATTTCCCAGGACATAGACATATCTGATATTGGCAGAATTCTTGTTAATCTAACTGCACTGTCGTCCAATTTACAGTAAATATAATAGTAAAGAATACCATGCTGTTGTTTGAGGAGAGTGCACAGTTTTGAACATGAAAAGATATTAATGAACAAATTAGGCACATTTGGGCAGTCTTGATACAACATTTTGAACAGAAATGCAATGGTTCATTGGATCAGGCTAAAACTTTGCACATACACTGCTGCCATCTAGTAGCCAATATCTAAATTGCACCTGGGCTGGAATAATACATTATGGCCTTTCTCTTGCATTTCAAAGATGATGGTACAAAAAAAATACCCCAAAAAGTTTTTCCTGTATTATATTTTACCAGATCTAATGTGATATATTCTCCTACATTCCTTTCACATTTCCACAAACTTCAAAGTGTTTCCTTTCAAATGGTACTAATAAAATGCATATCCTTGCTTCAGGGCCTGAGCTACAGGCAGTTAGATTTGGGTGTCATTTTAGGCGAAAATTGAAAAAGAGGGGCCGATCCTTAAGAGTTAAACTGGGGAAACGCTGACTGAATGTACGAAAAAAGAACTATAGGCTCACACTTTAAATTAAGTCACAGCAATGCCATGTAGTTACACCAAATATAATTTTTATAACTAGATTGGTCATTAATGTAAAACATATTGTCACTTATCCTTTTAGTGCAATTCAAGCATTGTTATGTTCCTTCTCTGCAGTGCTAGTTACCAAAGTAGTTTGAGTAACTTCATGGTATAAGGGCAATTTAATATAAAGTCTTATGATGGTCTGGAATAAACCACAATATAAGTATTACTACTCCTGACGTGGTGAGCCACCAGTACAGGGGCTGTATGTCGACAGGCAACAGTATTGATTTTGCCTGCATGTCATGAAAGTGTATTTCATTTCTAGTGAAAGATTGTTTTCCATGTCAAAATGTCTATGTTTGTCTTCTATTTAATATTGTCTAAAGTGATGAATTACCAGCCTTATGAGTTTTAAGTTGAGCACTCCACGGCAACATGGCTAACTGTGTTTATACAGCAAATAGATGATTTTGTGTATCAATGGTGGCTTATTTAGTCAAAGAGAATTTGGCTAGCAGGTATAATAATTGCTAACTGATAAACTGCCAATACTTCTTGGTCATTTGGATAAATGAGTACTGGTATGCAATATGCATTACAAGCATTTCAGATCTTTTGACTGTTCATTATTTTGATGAATTACTAAAGTTGTCAACTTTGATTATGACAACCTCTAAATGGCGCAGGCATGCATATGTGATTTTGCCTTCCATCGGTCCATTTGAATTTGTAAATGTCCTTTTTTTACCTTCTACTGACAATGATCTGTTCCAATGTTCTGAACACACTCTCCCTTTGGATCTATTCATATGTCTTACATTTCTAATACGTCTGATTATCAGTATGAGAACACTCAGATGTAACATGAATTGTTATGAATTTTGCTCAATGTAATTATGGGAGTGTCTTTTCATGAGACTGTTCTACTTTGACCTCTGTCTGTCTACATTTTTCCTACTGTCTCAATTGAGACGTTCACTGCTGCTGAGGGAAATAAAACAGACTGTGGAAAAGTGACTTTTTTTTGGCTGCTTAATTTTCCTCTTTTGTATTAACCTTTTGGGCTGACTTACCCTTTCACACAGTGATATCACAGCACTGGGTGTGCAACTAAGTTGAAACAGCACAGAAAAAAATGTATGATATGTATGAAATTGTATGAAATGTATGCATTCACTACTGTAAGTCGCTCTGGACAAGAGCGTCTGCTAAATGACTAAAATGTAAATGTAAACAACACTGGGTGCTTGGGAAGGAGGAAGGGGTTAACTAGCTTGCAAGCCAATTTGATCAAATACATTCTTCTCATACATGGTGTGAGTGTGTGCATGCAGCCCGGATTTGCAGTGACTGGTTTCAGGGGATGCAGATGCCGCTCTCACGTTTAACACAGAAGGAAACGTAACATAAATAGAAGGCTTAATTCTGAGAAGTCAGACTTCCTCTGAACATTTGCTATGAATTGTGAAGTTGTCTTATGGGGAAATATTTCTTTGTCTATCTCCAAGTAATGGAAGATGAGTTGGTTTATTTTGTAACATTTCTTGAAATACTTACCTACAGTATTCTTCATCTCCGTTGTTGCTCGTGTCAACCCTTTTGGATCCATAAGAGTAGGTTTTGATGAAATGGCACAACTGCACTACGCACCATTCACTCTTCCTTGCACACAGTTGTAGAACGTGTGTTGTTCAAAATGTTGTATTTCAAAACTTATGCTTGTGTACTTAACACTAGAAAAGCCGGGCCTCAAGGGACCCCACTTTGACTGCAACATTCTAACAGTCTAATAAATACATTCCATATATGCTATCGGAAAAAGTTTTAGAAACAGACACCTCACAAGTCCTCAACTGGCAGCTTCATGAAATAGTACCCGCAAAACACCAATCTCAACGTCAACTGTGAAGAGGTGACTCCAGGAGGCTGGCCTTCTAGGCAGAGTTGCAAAGAAAAAGCCATATGTCAGACTGGCCAATAAAAATACAAGATTAAGATGGGCAAAAGAACAGACACTGGACAGAGGAACTCTGCCTAGAAGGCCAGCATCCCGGAGTCGCCTCTTCACTGTTGACATTGAGACTGGTGTTTTGTGGGTACTATTTAATGAAGCTGCCAGTTGAGGACTTGTGAGGTGTCTGTTTCTCAAACTAGACACACTAATGTACTTGTCCTCTTGCTCAGCTGTGCACCGGGGCCTCCCACTCCTCTTTCTATTCTGGTTAGAGCCAGCTTGCGCTGTTCTGTGAAGAGAGTAGTACACAGCATTGTACGAGATCTTCAGTTCCTTGGCAATTTCTCGCATGGAATAGCCTTCATTTCTCAGAACAAGAATAGACTGACGAGTTTCAGAAGAAAGTCCTTTGTTTATGGCCATTTTGAGCCTGTAATCGAACCCACAAATGCTGATGCTCCAGATACTCAACTAGTCTAACGAAGGCCAGTTATATTGCTTCTGTAATCAGCATAACAGTTTTCAGCTGTGCTAACATCATTGCTAAAGGGTTTTCTAATGATCAAGTTGCCTTTTAAAATGATAAACTTGGATTAGCTAACACAACGTGCCATTGGAACACAGGAGTGATGGTTGCTGATAATGGGCCTCCTATGTAGATATTCCATAAAAAATTGTCCGTTTCCAGCTACAATAGTCATTTACAACATTAACGTCTACATTGTATTTCTGATCAATTTGATGTTATTTTAAATGGACAAAAAATGTGCTTTTCTTTCAAAAACAAGGACATTTCTAAGTGACCCCAAACTTTTGAACGGTAGTGTTGGTCTGCCAACCTCTGCCCAATGCACTTCCTCCCACAGAGGTGAGGTGATTTGTCTTGGTCCACGTCTCTGCCCACTCCATCCGTACCCCGTACCCCCTCCTACTTCCCAATAACGATGACAGTAACCACAAGTGGGTCATTTGTGTAACTTGGTCAAAAAAACGTCATAAAGAGCACATGTTTAGATGGCTCCGAAGAGGATGGCTGACATTTTACATGCTCCTAACCAATTGTGCTATTTTGTTAGTTTTTCTGCATTGTTTAACTTATTTGTTATACTTTATTTGTACGTAATGTTGCTGCTACTGTCTCTTATGACCGAAAATAACTTTTGGACATCAGAACAGCGATTACTCACCAGAAACTGGAAGAAGCTTTTTCCTTTAACGAGTCCGACGAGAAGGATATACTGCTCTCCCAGGAACAGGCCCAAATCCCCATCATTTGCGTGAAGAAAAGACAGCGGAAAAGAGGACGCAGATCGGGCTGCCTTCTGAGAATCCGTAGGCGAGCGAATAAACTCCCACTGCCATCCATTCTACTTACTAACATGCAATCATTGGAAAATAAAATTGATGACCTACGATTATGATTATCCTATCAACAGGGCATTAAGAACTGTAATATCATAAATTTCACCAAGTCGTGTCTGAACGGCGACACGGATAAGAGAGCTGGCGGGATTTTCCATGCACCGGCAGAACAGAAAAGCAACATATGGTAAGACAAGGGGTGGGGGTGTATGTATTTTTTGTCAATAACAGCTGGTGCGCGATGTCTAATATTAAAGAAGTCTTGAGGTATTGCTCGCCTGAGGTAGAGTACCTTATGATTAGCTGTAGACCACACTATCTACCAAGAGAGTTATCTATATTATTCGTAGTCATCTATTTACCACCACAGACTGATGCTGGCACTAAGGCCGCACTCAACCAACTCTATAAGGCCATAAGCAAACAAGAAAATGCTCACCCAGAAGCGGCCCTCCTAGTGGCAGGGACTTTAATGCAGGCAACCTTAAATCAGTTTTACCAAATTGTTACCAGCATGTCACATGTGCAACCAGAGGGAAAAAAACTCTAGACCACTTTTACTCCACACACAGAGATGCATACAAAGCTCTCCCCCGCCCTCCATTTGGCAAATCTGACCATAATTCTATCCTCCTGATTCCTGCTTACAAGCAAAAACTAAAGCAGGAAGTAGCAGTCACTCGATCAATACGGAAGTGGTCAGATGACACGGATGCTACGCTACAGGACTGTTTTGCTAGCATAGACTGGAAAATGTTTCGGGATTCATCCAATGGCATTGAAGAGTATACCACCTCAGTCATCGGCTTCATCAATAAGTGCATTGACGACATCGTCCCCACAGTGACCGTACTTACATATCCCAACCAGAAGCCATGGATTACAGGCAACATCCGCATCAAGCTAAAGGCTAGAGCTGCCACTTTCAAGGAGCGGGACACTAATCCGGACGCTTATAAGAAATCCCGCTATGCCCTCAGACGAACCATCAAACAAGCAAAGCGTCAATACAAGATTAAGATTGAATCCTACTACACTGGCTCTGATGCTAGTCGGACGTGGCATTGTTTGAAAACTATTACGGACTACAAAGGGAAACCGTGTAGTAGGGCATAGCAGTGATGCGAGCTTACCTGACGAGCTAAATGCCTTTTATGCTCGCTTTGAGGCAAGCAACACTGAAGCATGCACGAGAGCACCAGCTGTTCTGGATGACTGTGTGATAACGCTCTCGGTAGCCAATGTGAGCAAGACCTTTAAAAGGTCAACATTTACAAAGCTGCAGGGCCAGATGGATTACCAGGACGTGTACTCAAAGCATGCGCAGACCAACTGGCAAGTGTCTTCACTGACATTTTCAACCTCTCCCTGACTGAGTCTGTAATACCTACATGTTTCAAGCAGACCACCATAGTCCCTGTGCCCAAGGAAGCGAAGGTAACCTGCCTAAATTACCGTCCCGTAGCACACACGTCGGTAGCCATGAAGTGCTTTGAAAGGCTGGTCATGTCTCACATCAACAGCATCCTCCCGGATACCCTAGACCCACTCCAATTCGCAAACCGCCCCAACAGATCCACAGATGACGCAATCTCAATCGCACTCCACACTGCCCTTTCCCACATGGACAAAATTAACACCTATGTGATAATGCTGTTCATTGACTACATCTCAGCGTTCAACACCATAGTGCCCACAAAGCTCATCACTAAGCTAAGGACCCTGGGACTAAACACCTCCCTCTCCAACTGGATCCTGGACTTCTTGACGGGCCAGCCCGCAGGTGGTAAGGGTTGGCAACAACACATCTGCCACGCTGATCCTCAACACTGGGGCCCCTCAGGTGTGTACTTAGTTCCCTCCTGTACTCCCTGTTCACCCACAACTGTGTGGCCAAACACAACTCCAACACCATCATTAAGTTTGCTGACAACACAAGTGGTAGGCTTGATCACCGACAATGATGAGACAGCCTATAGGGAGGTCAGAGAACTAGCAGTGTGGTGCCAGGACAACAACCTCTCCCTCAATGTGAGCAAGACTAAGGAGCTGATCGTGGACAACAGGAAAAGGTGGGCCGAACATACCCCCATTAACATCAACTGGGCTATAGTGGAGCGGGTCGAGAGTTTCAAGTTCCTTGGTGTCCACATCACCAACAAACTATCATGGTCCAAAGACAGTCATGAAGAGGGAATGACAACACCTTTTTCCCCTCTGTAGTAACTTGACAAGGAATGCCCACACGCATTTCAATATTACTTTCCTTTACTTTCACCCCAATAACTAAAAAGGTGTACAGCCAGGTACAAATATAGCAGAACTATATAGCCCACTCAACCGGTGGTAGAATCACATTGCACAGAACTCCCTCTTAGTGATGACATCATCAAAGGGGAAAGGTCACGGTCAATGCCAATAATAACCATGTAATTATTTATATAGTGTCCACACTATAACACTTCTCCCCCCTCAATTTAAATCCCCCCCTGTAAGGAAAACATAAGGTTAACAAGTAAACCACATGAGTGTTTTCTTTTCTTTACTACACAACACTGTAGAACTTCTGCTGGTGTTACTGTAAATGTAAACAAAACAACAAAAAATGACAGTCCTTATTTCTTTTCAACTAGGACTGCTGCTCCAAACAAACACTAACACCACGAGTCTCTCAGTCTCAACTACAGAGTTAGTCTTTCAGGAGACTTGTGACTACGCTGTGATCTGCGCAGTACTCCTGGTGTGCTACGAGACACAGGTAAAGCGTGTCCCAGTGGAGCTGGGTCTGAGGGCACAGGAGTGGGTTGGGTGTTTGTGAGAGAATGTCCATCACCCTCTTCTGGAACCACTGAATGCTCCTGTTCCTCAGATGCTGTTTCCTGTCGGGTTTCAACTTGTATACTACCACCCACAGCTGTTCCGTCTGAAAACATGGTCTTGTCTTTGTCATAGCGCAGGCGGAGATGGTCCTGGTGTCTGCGCATGACTCGACCATCAGTCAGTTTGACCACAAAGGAGACGGGACCACTCTGACTCAGAATGATACCTGGCAACCAGCGTTGGCTGCTTGTGAAGTTGCGGATGTAGACGGTGTCATTGGGTTTTAACTGTCTCTCCCTCGCGTGGTGGTCATGTCTCTCTTTTTGTTTCTCCTGCTTCCGTTCCACTCCTGCTCTGATGTTCGGACGCAGTAGATCCAGGTGAGCTTTTGGCTTTCTGCCCATTAACATCACCGCTGGAGCCTGTCCTGTTGTTGTTTGTGGCGTGATGCGGTACTGGAACAAGAACCGAGAGAGCTTAGTTGTGATGGTTCCCCCAGTCATCCTTTTGAGCCCCTCTTTCAGCCCGCTCCGCTAAGCCATTTGAGGCCGGGTGAAACGGGGCGCTGCGGACATGGCGGATCCCGTTTCTCCACATAAATTCTTGGAACAAGTCACAGGTAAACATTGTTGCGTTGTCGGACACCAGAGAGTCCGGCAGACCATGGGTTGTAAACACCTGCCGAAGATTTTCGATGGTTGTGGTCGCTGTGATGTTGCTCATGATGTGCGCCTCCAGCCACTTGGAGTGCGCGTCCACCATGACAAGGAACATGTGACCCATGAAAGGGCCTGCAAAGTCTATGTGCAGCCTGGACCATGGGCGGTCAGGCCACACCCACAGATGTAGTGGCGCGGACGGCACCATCTTCTGGTTGATCTGGCACTCAGAACATGATTTAACTTTGTCTTCTACCTCCTGATCCATGTTAGGCCACCAGATGTAAGATCTGGCTAAACTTTTCATCCGGGAGGCACCTGGGTGAGCCTCATGGACCTCATCCATGACTTGTGCATGGCCAGGGGGTGGAACAACCACTCTGGACCCCCAGAGTATGCAGCCATCCTCCACACTCAGCTCAGTTTTGCGCTTTGCATAAGGTCTTAGTCCATCATCCTCTATGACAGGAGGCCAACCCTGCATCAGGAATCTTTTCACTTGGGACAGGATAGGATCCCGGTCTGTCCACTGTTTGATCTGTTTGGCATTCACAGGTGAGTTTGACAATCTCTCCATTAGGAAAATTGTCTCGGGAGGCACCACAGTTGTGGCAGGCATCTCTGGTAGCGGGAGACGGCTGAGCGCGTCTGCGTTTGCATTGTCCTTCCCCGCTCTATACAGTATAGTGTACTGGTAAGCTGACAGTGTCAGGGCCCAGCGCTGTAACCTTGCTGAAGCCATGGGTGGAATGCATCTTGATTCACTAAAAAGGCTCATCTGTGGTTTGTGGTCAGTGCATATGGTGAAATGACGACCGTAGAGGTACTGATGGAAGCGTTTCACAGCAAAGACTATGGCCAGACCTTCATTGTCTAACTGTGAATAACCCTTCTCAGCACTCGTCAGCGTACGTGATGTGAATCCAATGGGTCTCTCTGACCCGTCCTCCATCTGATGAGAGAGTACTGCCCCGACGCCATAGGGCGAAGCGTCACATGACAGGATGATCTCTTTGTCTTGATCAAAATGAACCAGAAGTTGTGCTGATTGTAGTAGTGCTTTCACTTCCTTGAAAGCTTTCTCTTGTGCTGGCCCCCACTTCCATTTACAGTCTTTGTGGAGCAGCTGATAAAGTGGAGCCAACACTGTTGACAGCTCAGGGAGGAACTTACCATAGTAGTTCACCATGCCCAGGAACGACCTGAGCTCTGACCCATTCTTGGGGTTTGGAGCATCCTTGATTGCCCTGACTTTGTTCTCCACAGGACACAGACCCTGCGTTGTGATCTTGTGACCTAGGTATGTCACACTCTGTGCTTGGAATGTGCACTTTCTACGCTTCAGGCGCAGCCCTGCCTCAGAGAATCTCTTTAACACCTGGTTCAGATGGTGGAGGTGTTCCTCCTCCGTCTCCTCTGTAACCAGGATGTTATCCAGGTACACTGCTACATGAGGGATCCCCTGCAGCAGATTATCCATTGTCTTCTGGAAAATGGCTGGGCTGGACGCCACTCCGAAAACCAAGCGGTTGTACCTGAACAAGCCTTTGTGTGGGTTGACTGTGACATACTCTTTTGAGTCCTCGTCCAGGAGGAGCTGTTGGTAGGCGTGACTCATGTCAAGCTTTGAGAACGTCTTGCCTCCTGCCAGTGTCGCGAACAAGTCCTCCACCCGCGGCAGCGGGTAAGCGTCTAGCTTAGAGGCCCTGTTGATGGTGAGTTTGTAGTCCCCACATATACGCACCGTGCCGTCACTTTTCAGAACGGGAACGATAGGAGCTGCCCAGCGGGAGAACTGAATGGGAGTAATGACGTTTGCTTCCTGCAGCCGATCCAACTCATCTTCCACTTTCTTTTTCATGGCGTAAGGCACTGTCCTGGGCTTGAAAAAGCGAGGCTCGGCCTGAGGATCCACGAACAGCTTAACTGCAGTGCCCTGCAGTGTGCCCAGTTCATCTTTGAAAATCTCTGGGTACTTTTGAATGACATCCTCAGTCACTCGGGTGTGTTTTATCTCACCCCAGTTCAGTTGTATTTTGTTTAGCCAGTCACGCCCTAGTAAACTAGGCCCATTCCCTTTCACCACCAGGAGCCGTGCTCTCGCTTCCTGGCTGTTGTATGCAATGTCCACCTCTAGAGCCCCCAGCAATGGTATGGTCTCCCCAGTGTACGTACGCAGTCTGATCCCTGCCGGTGAGAGGGCAGAAACCTGTCTTGAGCCCCAGATTTGTTTGTAGGTCTCCTCACTTATGACAGAGGCAGAGGCCCCCGTGTCAACCTCCATCCTCATCTGCTTTCCATCTACCTCCACTGTAGCATAGATAGGCTCTGCGTGCGGCTCCCTCACATTAAACATGTTGTAGGAACAATGCTCTTCCTCCTCCTCTGTGCTCTCAAGGTGGTGCGTTGCTGACTGAGGCTTTGGTGCTGTGAACTTGCCCAGCCCAGTCCGCCCACCCTCTGGCTTGCTCCTAGGACCCCTGCATTTTTTTGCTAAATGTCCCTTTTTGTTGCAATTGTGACAGTCTCCATGAACTTACAATTGTTACCATAATGTGTTCCTCCACATCTGAAACATTCCACTGCTTTTCCCCTTTTTCCTGCCACCTCTTTTGTCACCTGATGCACTGCACAACTTTCACTGTTGGCCTTTTGGATATTTTTCACATTACTAGCGGCCATCTCCATCCCTTGAGATAGTTCCAATGCTCTCTTGAAAGTCAGTGTGGCTTCCCCCAGCAACCGGCGCTGTATGCTGTCCTCATTAATGCCACAGACTAATCTGTCATGGAGCATGTCCTCTAACATAGCCCCAAACTCACAATGTTCAGAGAGTTCACGTAATTCAGCAACAAAGTTAGCAACAGACTGACCTGTTTTCCAAAATTGGCAGTTAAACTTGAACCTCTGGACAATCACTGACGGCTTTGGATTGTGGTGAGTCTGAACGAGAGCAACTAGATCCCCAAAAGGAATTTCTCCCGGTCTCCGTGGTGTAGCCAAATTCCTCATTAGCTTGTAGGTTTTAGCCCCACACACACTCAAGAGAATAGAGCGCTGTTTAGCCTCATCTGTGATTCCATTTGCCAAGAAAAAGTGTCCCAACCTTTCCACATATTCCGTCCAGTCCTCGTTCTCTTCCACAAACTCAGTGATAGTCCCAAACATTGCCATTATAACGCCAACTTGTCCTTGATCCTCGTTAGCGATTTTCACTTGCTGCTGATTGTCCCCGTTGGCGTTTCCGTCCAGCGGCACCTGCTCTCCGTCGCTCATTAAGCTAGCTAGCTAACTGACTACCTCCACTGTTTCTTAGCTAGCTCGCACCACAAGTTGATAAAGTTTTATCCTCGTCGCCAAAAAGGTGTAGTAACTTGACAAGGAATGCCCACACGCATTTCAATATTACTTTCCTTTACTTTCAACCTAATAACTAAAAGGTGTACAGCCAGGTACAAACGATACAAATATAGCAGAACTATATAGCCCACTCAACCGGTGGTAGAATCACATTGCACAGAACTCACTCTTAGTGATGACATCATCAAAGGGGAAAGGTCACGGTCAATGCCAATAATAACCATGTAATTATTTATATAGTGTCCACACTATAACACCCTCAGAAGACTGAAAAGATTTGGCATGGGTCCCCAGATGCTCAAAGTTCTACAGCTGCACCATTGAGAGCATCCTGACCTACAAAGCTAATATATGGAATTGTTTAAAGAAGGTCATACCAATGATCCTTTAGATATTTGATTTTTAATTTTAAGACCCCTTGAAGTATCCCAAAAAAGAATAAACAACTTATTTGATGTTTTCAGACCCTTTACTCAGTACTGAGGTCCTGAGCACTCTGGAGGATGTTTTCATCAAGGATCTTTCTGAGACTAGTCATCTTTCCCTCAATCTTGACTAGTCTCTTGCTATGCCGCTGAAAAACATCCCCACAGCATGATGCTGCCACCACCGTGCTTCACTGTAGGGATGGTGCCAGGTTTCCTCCAGAGGTGATGCTTGGCATTCAGGCCAAAGAGTTCAACCTCCAGAGGAACTCTGGGGCTCTGTCAGAGGGACCATCGGGTTCTTGGTCACATCCCTGACCAAGGCCCTTCTCCCCCGATTGCTCAGTTTGACCGGGAGGCCAGCTCTATGAAGAGTCTTGGTGGTTCCAAACTTAAGAATGATGGAGGCTACTGTGTTCTTGGGGACTTTTCAATGCCTCCACAAAATCCTGCCTCGGAGCTCTACGGACAATTCCTTCGACCTCATGTGTTGGTTTTTGCTCTGACATGCACTGTCAACTGTGAAACCTTATATAGACAGGTGTGTGCCTTTCCAAATGATGTCCAATTAATAGCTTTTTACAATGGGGGATTCTAATCAGGTTTTTTAAACATCTCAAGGATAGTCAATGGAAACAGGATGCACCTGAGTTAAATTTAGAGTCTCAAAGCAAAGGATCTGAATACTTATTTAAATAAGGTATGTTTTTTGTTTAGAATCAATTAGCTACAATTTCTAAAAACCAGTTTTTTATGGGGTATTGTGTGTAGATTGATGAGGAAAAACATCTATTTAATACATTTTAGAATAAGGCTGTAACATAAAATGTGGAAAAAGTCAAGGGGTCTGAATACTTTCCAAATGCACTGTATATACTGTACTTCCATAAATGTTTGAACTGGTACCAGGGGACTTTCAGATGAGTCTTGTGAGGCCTATGGGCGTCCTGGAGCAAAATGTGTTCGTGAGACTCTCACTGTTCCACATAGGGGTTATATTAGTGTGTAGCCCAAACTGTTTGGACGCTACAGAAAGATGGTGGCAGATCGGCTGTACCGACTTCAGACGAGTCCCAAGATGCTTGTGGGGGTCGTAGAGCAAAGCGGAGAACATCACCGTGAGAATCTCATCTTTCCATAGAGGGGTCATGGTAGGCCAAACCATTCAGATACTACAGACGATTTTGTGTAAAGACCGATGTTTCATGGCCTGACAAACACCGCTCTAGCCCTGTCACCTTTCACCGCAGGTGCGGAAGTGCGAACGGCAGTTGCGGTGGATTGAGACGCATCCAAAGCAACAGAAAAAACTGTTCTCTAGCTTAAATTGACAGATTTTGAGAGAGTGGTCCAGCTGTAACATCATCTCTCAGAGCAGTCATCCCTCAGGGTCTCTGCAGTATGCTTCCACTTACTGATATGTCATCTCTCAGGAAAATTGGGGGTTTCGAAAGAAGTGGACGTTTCAAAAGGAACCATATAAGGAGAAGTGGGGGTTTCGAAAGGTGCTACTCAAGATGTCGTTTGGGTTACTGGACGTTAGTCAAGGTCTGCAGAGATGACAGTAAGGAATTTCAGCTATGCAAAAAAAAAAAATGTTTTCACGCATGTTGATTTTGTCCATCCACACCTGACGCGATCAGGACAAGCAGGTTGAAATATCAATAGAACTCTGAACCAACTATTAATTTGTGGACAGGTCGAAACACATTAAACATTCATGGACAATTAGCTAGCTAGCTTGCTGTTGCTAGCTTGCTGTTGCTAGCTAATTTGTCCTGGGATATAAACATTAGGTTGTTATTTTACCTGAAATGCACAAGGTCCTTTTTTCTGCATCTTTGTAGAATTTTGACCCATTTTGAGTCACACAAATCGTCTGTTCTCTACTCCAACAATTAATCCACAGATAAAAGGGGAAACCTAGTTAGTTTCTAGTAATCTCTCCTCCTTCAGACTTCTTCTTCTTTGTGTTATATGTCGGTTGGCAACCAACTTTAACGTGCATTACCACCACCAACTGGACTGAAGTGTGGACCTCAGTTCTTCTTTCATTCACCCACGTGGGTATATGCTCTCAAAAACCAATGAGATGGGAGAGGTGGGACTTGCAGTGTGTCAAAAGTAGAACCAAGCATGCGAGCAGTTTGGATGAAATTATTTAATTATTTATTTTGCAACGCTCCTGCACATAATGCGGCCGGTGTGGTCAGCATGTAAGACTCCTTTCGAAGCCCCACTTCTTCTATTATGGTTCATTTCGAAATGCCCACTCCTTTCGATACCCCTACTTTTCCTGAGAGGTGCACTGCACGGAGAGATGACATATCGGTAGGTAGACAGCATAGACCCTGAGGGATGACTGCTCTGAGAGATGAAGTCGCAGTTGGACCCTATGGGATATTATGCTAATTTGATTTCCACGGGGCTACAGAAATCGACTAGGTTAAATGTTCAAAGTTTCTTTTGAAAAAAATATTTATAACAGAATAATGTTACCATATTACATTGCGAGTTAGTTTCATGTAACAAAGTTGACCTTAAAATGAGGGACAGAGGTAAATTAATCACTAATCACAGGAAATTAATAATAATATTCAGAAATGAATTTGTCAATGCAACAAAATAACTATGGCTTTACGATGATGGTGAAAACTTGGAGAAATGTTGGAGTTAAGTGGGTTAAAATCAGAGGTTGCAAGTCTTTATTCATATTAAAAATCTGATTTATTATTAACGGGGCACTTATTTATTATAACAGTCTTTAAAAAATGCAAATATTGGTGCACAATTTCTACTTAAAGTATCAAAGGGGCGCAAAAGGCACTCTTTTCGAGTTATGGTGATGACGAGAGGAAATCAGACGATGCAGGCCACAACATTGCAACACCTTTTTCAAGTGTGTAACAAAGCTCTCAGCGCAGCATGCTCTCAGCACATTGTGCTCATATGAGGAAGTCCTCTTCAACAACAGATCCTTTCACATCCTTCGCCTCAATCTCCATCCAGGTATTCCAGCCGGTCCTGTTGAGAGGAGCACCCCCATCATGGAATATGGGAGCCTGGCTTGGCGTCTCTCTGCTCTACTGGGGCTTCTCCTGACCCCTTCACTAGGGTTGGAACCTCCACGGATCTCCTTCCCCCTCGGTTAGTAAAACATTTGATTCATTATTGTTTTTTCATGTCCATTTACTGGGTTTTTATGTATTTGCATGTGTGTGTGAATCTTGCAAAGATGCAGCATTCAGGCAAGTCAGATATTATTTCAAGTTTATTTCATGTAAATATATAATTTGTCAGGATATAATATGAAAAACACTTTCTCATGTTGAACTGCTGAGACTGCGCATAGCAATGTGGCTGTATGCACGTCACTTGAGTTTCAGTTTGTGCCTCTTCCTCTAAATCTTAAGAAATCACAGTGGTATGAAACACGATGGCACGATAGACACCAAGTCACATAACCCAGGCCAGGGTTTCCCAGACCTTTTCACTCAGGCCCCACTTCCAGCATTGGGGAACATCCCTCGCCCCCCTTGTACGCTCTCGCGCCACCTCTATTTCTATGGGCACAAGCACTGTTTTTGACACAAGCTGTTCATGACACACACCTCTTTTATTGTCGGAGAGAATATTTAGCAGGTTTAAAGCTTATTTCCTGCAATGTTAACCCTTTTGTCATGGGGTGAAGAGAAAATGTTGCAGTTTTAAAGCTAATTATCTTGCAATTCTATAGATTTTTCCATGTCTAATGTGTATTCATGTGCCATTTGAGTGACGCATACATTCCAACAGAATCTCTGGGCTAAAAAACCTAGCTAAAACACTTTAGCTGACATGGGCTAGTTGACCTGGACATTTCTGACAAGTTATAAATAGCTCTCTAAGGTATGCAATGACAGACATGATGAGGAAAACGGATGATGCACTACCCAATTTCCAAATGGCTCCTTGTGCGTTCTACTATTACAACTTTCAAGAGTAAGTTGAAAGCTGGACCCCACGCCCTGCCTGCACCCCACAGTTTGGGAACTACTGACCAAGGCCACAGACAGACTGTATGGACAGACACACTTAAATACACTATAAGCACAGACTGCCTGATAATACATGTTTAGGTCAGGTGACAGTTGTGATTGGTTTATGCTACATGGGGCATCCAATATTGTATTTTTTTTTCATACTTCATTTACTTTTCCCCTCAAGCTGTTACCCAATCAAAACAATGGTCCATTATATCCCCTATTTCTCCAAATCAAATCAAATCAAAGATTATTTGTCACGTGCGCCAAATACAACAGATGTAACCTTACAGTGAAATGCTTACTTACAGGCTCTAACCAATAGTGCAAAAAAGGTGTTAGGTGAACAATAGGTAAGTAAAGAAATAAAACAACAGTAAAAAGACAGGCTATATACAGTAGCGAGGCTATAAAAGTAGCGAGGCTACATACAGACACCGGTTAGTCAGGCTAATTGAGGTAGTATGTACATGTAGACATGGTTAAAGTGACTATGCATATATGATGAACAGAGAGTAGCAGTAGCGTAAAAGAGGGGTTGGCGGGTCGTATGGCGGGACACAGTGCAGATAGCCCAGTTAGCCCCTGTGGGGGAGCACTGGTTGGTCGGCCCAATTGAGGTAGTATGTACATGAATGTATAGTTAAAGTGACTATGCATATATGATAAACCAAGAGTAGCAGCAGCGTAAAAAGAGTGTTTGGGGGGGGGGGCACAATGCAAATAGTCCGGGTAGCCATTTGATTACCTGTTCAGGAGTCTAATGGCTTGGGGGTAAAAACTGTTGAGAAGCCTTTTTGTCCTAGACTTGGCACTCTGGTACCGCTCTAGACTTGGCACTCTGGTACCGCTTGCCATGCGGTAGTAGAGAGAACAGTCTATGACTGGGGTGGCTGGGGTCTTTGACAATTTTTAGGGTCTTCCTCTGACACAGCCTGGTGTAGAGATCCTGGATGGCAGGCAGCTTAGCCCCAGTGATGTACTGGGCCGTACGTAATACCCTCTGTAGTGCCTTGCGGTCAGAGGCTGAGCAATTGCCGTACCAGGCAGTGATGCAACCAGTCAGGATGCTCTCGATGTTGCAGCTGTAAAACCTTTTGAGGATCTCAGAATCCAAGCCAAATCTTTTTAGTTTCCTGAGGGGGAATAGGCTTTGTCGTGCCCTCTTCACAACTGTCTTGGTGTGTTTGGACCATTCTAGTTTGTTGTTGAGGTGTACACCGAGGAACTTGAAGCTCTCAACCTGCTCCACTACAGCCCAGTCGATGAGAATGGGGGCGTGCTCGGTCCTCCTTTTCCTGTAGTCCACAATCATCTCCTTATTCTTGGTTACGTTGAGGGATAGGTTGTTATTCTGGCACCGCACAGCCAGGTCTCTGACCTCCTCCCTATAGGCTGCCTCGTCGTTGTCTGTGATCAGGCCTACCACTGTTTTGTCATCTGCAAACTTAATGCTGGTGTTGGAGTCGTGCCTGGCCATGCAGTCGTGGGTGAGCAGGGAGTACAGGAGAGGACTGAGCACGCACCCCTGTGGAGCTCCAGTGTTGAGGATCAGCGTGGCAGATGTGTTGCTATCTACCCTCACCAGCTGGGGGCGGCCCGTCAGGAAGTCCAGGATCCAGTTGCAGAGGGAGGTGTTTAGTCCCAGGATCCTTAGCTTAGTGATGAGCTTTGATGGTACTATGGTGTTGAACGCTGAGCTGTAGTCAATGAATAAATCAAATCAAATCAAATCAAATTTATTTATATAGCCCTTCGTACATCAGCTGAAATCTCAAAGTGCTGTACAGAAACCCAGCCTAAAACCCCAAACAGCAAGCAATGCATGTGAAAGAAGCACGGTGGCTGGGAAAAACTCCCTAGGAAAAACTCCTGAGAAAGGCCAAAAACCTAGGAAGAAACCTAGAGAGGAACCAGGCTATGAGGGGTGGCCAGTCCTCTTCTGGCTGTGCCGGGTGGATATTATAACAGAACATGGTCAAGATGTTAAAATGTTCGTAAATGACCAGCATGGTCAAATAATAATAATCATAGTAGTTGTCGAGGGTGCAACAAGCACGTCCGGTGAACAGGTCTGGGTTCCGTAGCCGCAGGCAGAACAGTTGAAACTGGAGCAGCAGCATGGCCAGGTGGACTGGGGACAGCAAGGAGTCATCATGCCAGGTAGTCCTAGGGCTCAGGTCCTCCGAGAGAAAGAAAGAAAGAAAGAAAGAGAGAATTAGAGAGAGCATATTTACATTCACACAGGACACTGGATAAGACAAGAGAATACTCCAGATGTAACAGACTGACCCTAGCCCCCCGACACATAAACTACTGCAGCATAAATACTGGAGGCTGAGACAGGAGGGATCAGAAGACACTGTGGCCCCATCCGATGATACCCCCGGACAGGGCCAAACAGGCAGGATATATCCCCACCCACTTTGCCAAAGCACAGCCCCCACACCACTAGAGGGATATCTACAACCACCAACTTACCGTCCGAAGACAAGGCCGAGTATAGCCCACAAAGATGTCCGCCACGGCACAACCCAAGGGGGGGGCGCCAACCCAGACCGGAAGACCACGTCAGTGGCTCAACCTACTCAAGTGACGCACCCCTCCCATGGACGGCACGGAAGAACACCAGTAAGTCAGTGACTCAGCCCCTGTAAAAGGGTTAGAGGCAGAGAATCCCAGTGGGAAGAGGGGAACCGACAAGGCAGAGACAGCAAGGGCGGTTCGTTGCTCCAGCCTTTCCGTTCACCTTCACACTCCTGGGCCAGACTATACTTAATCATAGGACCTACTGAAGAGATAAGTCTTCAGTAAAGACTTAAAGGTTGAGACTGAGTCTGCGTCTCTCACATGGGTAGGCAGACCATTCCATAAAAATGGAGCTCTATAGGAGAAAGCCCTACCTCCAGCCGTTTGCTTAGAAATTCTAGGGACAATTAGGAGGCCTGCGTCTTGTGACCGTAGCGTACGTGTAGGTATGTACGGCAGGACCAAATCGGAAAGATAGGTAGGAGCAAGCCCATGTAATGCTTTGTAGGTTAGCAGTAAAACCTTGAAATCAGCCCTTGCCTTAACAGGAAGCCAGTGTAGGGAAGCTAGCACTGGAGTAATATGATCAAATTTTTTGGTTCTAGTCAGGATTCTAGCAGCCGTATTTAGCACTAACTGAAGTTTGTTTAGTGCTTTATCCGGGTAGCCGGAAAGTAGAGCATTGCAGTAGTCGAGCCTAGAAGTAACAAAAGCATGGATTAATTTTTCTGCGTCATTTTTGGACAGAAAGTTTCTGATTTTTGCAATGTTACGTAGATGGAAAAAGCTGTCCTTGAAGCAGTCTTGATATGTTCTTCAAAAGAGAGATCAGGGTCCAGAGTAACGCCGAGGTCCTTCACAGTTTTATTTGAGACGACTGTACAACCATCCAGATTAATTGTCAGATTCAACAGAAGATCTCTTTGTTTCTTGGGACCTAGGACAAGCATCTCTGTTTTGTCCGAGTTTAAAAGTAGAAAATTTGCAGCCATCCACTTCCTTATGTCTGAAACACAGGCTTCTAGCGAGGGCAATTTTGGGGCTTCACCATGTTTCATTGAAATGTACAGCTGTGTGTCGTCCGCATAGCAGTGAAATTTAACATTATGTTTTCGAATGACATCCCCAAGAGGTAAAATATATAGTGAAAACAATAGTGGTCCTAGAACGGAACCTTGAGGAACACTGAAATTTACAATTGATTTGTCAGAGGACGAACCATTCACAGAGACAAACTGATATCTTTCCGACAGATAAGATCTAAACCAGGCCAGAACTTGTCCATGTAGACCAATTTGGGTTTCCAATCTCTCCAAAAGAATGTGGTGATCGATGGTATCAAAAGCGGCACTAAGATCTAGGAGCACGAGGACAGATGCAGAGCCTCGGTCTGACGTCATTAAAAGGTCATTTACCACCTTCACAAGTGCAGTCTCAGTGCTATGATGGGGTCTAAAACCAGACTGAAGCGTTTCGTATACATTGTTTGTCTTCAGGAAGGCAGTGAGTTGCTGCGCAACAACTTTTTCTAACATTTTTGAGAGGAATGGAAGATTCGATATAGGCCGATAGTTTTTTATAATTTCTGGGTCAAGATTCGGCTTTTTCAAGAGAGGCTTTATTACTGCCACTTTTAGTGAGCTTGGTACACATCCGGTGGATAGAGAGCCGTTTATTATGTTCAACATAGGAGGGCCAAGCACAGGAAGCAGCTCTTTCAGTAGTTTAGTTGGAATAGGGTCCAGTATGCAGCTTGAGGGTTTGGAGGCCATGATTATTTTCATCATTGTGTCAAGAGATATAGTACTAAAACACTTTAGTATCTCCCTTGAGCCAAGGTCCTGGCAGAGTTGTGCAGACTCTGGACAATGAAGCCCTGGAGGAATACCCAGATTTAAAGATGAGTCCGTAATTTGCTTTCTAATGATCATGATCTTTTCCTCAAAAAAGTTCATAAATTTATTACTGCTGAAGTGAAAGCCATCCTCCATTTGCGAATGCTGCTTTTTAGTTAGCTTTGCGACAGTGTCAAAAAGAAATTTCGGATTGTTCTTATTTTCCTCAATTAAGTTGGAAAAATAGGATGATCGTGCAGCAGTGAGGGCTCTTCGATAGCATTCTCACATAAGTGTTCCTTTTGTCCAGGTGGGAAAGGGCAGTGTGGAGTGCAGTAGAGATTGCATCATCTGTGGATCTGTTTGGGCGGTATGCAAATTGGAGTGGGTCTAGGGTTTCTGGGATAATGGTGTTGATGTGAGCCATTACCAACCTTTCAAAGCACTTCATGGCTACGGACGTGAGTGCTACGGGTCTGTAGTCATTTAGGCAGGTTGCCTTTGTGTTCTTGGGCACAGGGACTATGGTGGTCTGCTTTAAACATGCTGGTATTACAGACTCAATCAGGGACATGTTGAAAATGTCAGTGAGGCCACCTGCCAGTTGGTCAGCACATGCCCGGAGCACACGTCCTGGTAATCCGTCTGGCCCCACAGCCTTGTCTATGTTGACCTGTTTAAAGGTCTTACTCACGTCGGCTACGGAGAGCGTGATCACACAGTCGTCAGCTACAGTACAGTATAGTATTTTGACAGTTTCTTTTTTTGCTCTTTGTGACTCATTTGCTTGCATACAGTTTTACAAGAAAGTCAATGACCACAATCAGAGATGTCAAGATGATAGATTCAAAGGCCAAGCCACTCAAAATCTAAAATTAAACTGTGCACAGTGCTACATGTTCAAAAGTGAGACCACAGAGTCTGAGTTTTTGTTTGGATACATATATATACACAGTACGTATGCCGTTTCAGAATAGTTGTGGTAAAAAGAGATGAGAAGATGAGCTAAATCTTACAGTCTAAAAGTGAGCACTAGCTACTACATTATGGAACCCCATTATAACTTTTTAGCTGTGTGTGTGTGTGTGTGTGGGGGGGGGGCATATTGAAGAAAAGGCTTATTGAATAAATTGAATAAATGGAAGGGTATCAAACACAATTTACGAAGAATGCATCAATACCCATGGTCCGGTGTTAACTGCTGGTTCACACAATAAGCATACATCATAATCATACCATTTTTATTTGCCTTTCCTTTCAGAAAGCCCAGAGAGACCTCTTCCCTTATTCAGGCGACCAGACAGTAAAAACACCACCACACTGTTGCTAAGTGACGACGGCTTCACTCTGTTTGTAGGGGCACAAGATGCTGTGCTCTCATTGGATGTCAGCCAGCCTGATGTCATAACCATGAAGACTAAGGTAGGCACATTCGAGCGGAAGAGGGAGCTATCTTATTTCATCAGAGATAAGTTTATAAAAGGTTCCTACAGTCTTACAAATATTCTCTCTGTCTGTTTCTCCTATAGATGGATTGGAAGCCCCCTCCAGATGTTCTTCACAAGTGTACCACTAAGGGCAAGAAAGAAACGGTATTCATTGAGTCATCTTGCACTTCAATGCACGCACTTGCCTTCACAAGAAACCATGAGAACCACTCTCACCTCTTTGATATCTGCCTATGTACTTATTTTCCTCAGACGGACTGTCCCAACTTTGTGCGAGTGCTGCAACCCATCAATGCCACCCACTTGTATGCCTGTGGAACATTTGCATACAACCCTCATGATACCTATATGGTAAGACTCTGCAGATCTAGACTCTCCTAATGCCTTTTGTTCTTCTCCTTTACGTCATATTTGGATAGACAGAGTATTTATATGATAATGAAACCTATAACACATTTTCAATGACCCTTCTCTCTTTTTCCCACTTATGGTCCTATAATTCCTCCCCTCTCCCCCTTTCTCAATGTGTCTGTCCCTTTCTCTCTCATTCTCTCAGGACACAGACACTCTCACCATGGCCAAAGTCCCCAGGAAGTACAATGACGCAAAAGGTTGCTGCCCGTTCAACCCATATCATAGAAACACAGCCATCTCTGTTGGTGAGATTGATAATGTGGAGAGCCAATTGTAGCTGAATTAGTGGACTGCCTTGGTGACAATGCCACATGACAATTTCCAAGAAGACACCAACACTTCCAAAAAAATGCTGTACTTTGTATTTTGTTCTTGTCACTCGGATACCTCAATTTTGAACATGTTTCTCTATAGATGGTGAGCTTTTCACAGCTACTACAAATGACTTCCTGGGTAAGACACCAATGGTCTCCCGCCATCTCAGTAAAGATGGTCGCCCAGATGTTAGCCAGGATACCTCAGTGACCTTGAATGGTGAGTGGTCTTCAACAAATAGAGCGCAATAGTAATGACATATTTTTTGGGGCACTTACTCCGCCATTGCTCTTTGGCCAAAGCCTATGGGGAAATGAATGGGAGTTTTAGAGGGTTTTTGGATAAACGCTGTGATATCCCACATTAAAAAATCATATAGTATACTATGGTATATGTACATACTATAGTATTCACTGTAGTGTTTTTGCGGACTTAAATGTAGTATTCACTGTAGTATACTGTAGTAATCAGCAAACACACTACAGTGAATATTGTAGTATTTACTGTAGTTTTTACAGTTAACTATAGTATAAATTCTGTAATAAAATAAAACTGTAGTATATACTATAGTGATTAATGTAGTGTTTTTGCAGATTGTAGTATACTGTTATTTACTATACTGTTTTTGAAGAATGTAGTATACCATAGAATTTACTGTAGTGTTTTTACAGACATCACTGTGTTTTTGTTTTATCTTTGACATAGAAGTGCAGACCTTTCTCCTTGAGGAAACCTACTGGAGAAATGCTAAAAGAGCACATTTTCCATAACCTGTTGGTAGGTAGGACTGTGGTCTGAACAGATAATTCAGAGCTTCTGCTCTTTTCTATAACCTGTAGGGAACACAATATAAACTCAGCAAAAAAAGAAACGTCCTCTCACTGTCAACTGTGTTTATTTTAAGCAAACTTAACGTGTAAATATTTGTATGAACATAACAAGATTCAACAACTGAGACATAAACTGAACAAGTTCCACAAACATGTGACGAAGAGAAATTGAATAATGTGTCCCTGAACAAAGGGGGGTCAAAATCAAAAGTAACAGTCAGTATCTGGTGTGGCCACCAGCTGCATTAAGTACTGCAGTGCATCTCCTCCTAATGGACTGCACCAGATTTGCCAGTTCTTGCTGTGAGATGTTACCCCACTCTTCCACCAAGGCACCTGCAAGTTCCCGGACATTTCTGGGGGGGAATGGCCCTAGCCCTAACCCTCCGATCCAACAGGTCCCAGACGTGCTCAATGGGATTGCGATCCGGGCTCTTCGCTGGCCATGGCAGAACACTGACATTCCTGAATTGCAGGAAATCACACACAGAACAAGCAGTATGGCTGGTGGCAATGTCATGCTGGAGAGTCATGTCAGGATGAGCCTGCAGGAAGGGTACCACATGAGGGAGGAGGATGTCTTCCCTGTAACGCACAGCGTTGAGATTGCCTGCAATGACAACAATCTCAGTCTGATGATGTTGTGACACACCACCCCAGACCATGATGGACCCTCCATCTCCAAATTGATCCTGCTCCAGAGTACAGGCCTCGGTGTAACGCTCATTCCTTCGACGATAAACGCGAATCCGACCATCACCCCTGGTAAGACAAAACCGTGACTCGTCAGTGAAGAGCACTTTTTGCCAGTCCTGTCTGGTCCAGCGACGGTGTGTTTGTGCCCATAGGCAACGCTGTTGCAGGTGATGTCTGGTGAGGACCTGCCTTACAACAGGCCTACAAGCCTTCAGTCCAGCCTCTCTCAGCCTATTGCGGACAGTCTGAGCACTGATGGAGGGATTATGCGTTCCTAGTGTAACTCGGGCAGTTGTTGTTGCCATCCTGTACCTGTCCCGCAGGTGTGTTGTTCGGATGTACCGATCCTGTGCAGGTGTTGTTACACGTGGTCTGCCACTGCGAGAGCGATCAGCTGTCCGTCCTGTCTCCCTGTAGCGCTGTCTGAGGCGTCTCACAGTACGGACATTGCAATTTATTGCCCTGGCCACATCTGCAGTCCTCATGCCTCCTTGCAGCATGCCTAAGGCACGTTCATGCAGATGAGAAGGAACTCTGGGCATCTTTCTTTTGGTGTATTTCAGAGTCAGTAGAAAGGCCTCTTTAGTGTCCTAAGTTTTCATAACTGTGACCTTAATTGCCTATTGTCTGTAAGCTGTTAGTGTCTTAACGACCGTTCCACAGGTGCATTCATTGTTTATGGTTCATTGAACAAGCATGGGAAACAGTGTTTAACCTGTCTGGGCTAGGGGGCAGTATTTTCACGGCCGGATGAAAAACGTACCCGATTTAAAGTGGTTACTACTCTTGCCCAGAAACAAGAATATAAGATTGATTTTAAACAGCGTTTGACATGCTTCTAAGTACGGTAATGGAACATTTTGACTCTTCATCTCTGGTTCCGCGCTCGCGCGTTATGCCTTTGGATAAGTGATCTGTATGCATGAACAAAACGGAGGTATTTGTACATAAATATGGATTATTTCGAACAAAAACAACATTTCTTGTGGAAGTAACAGTCCTGGGAGTGCATTCTGACGAAGATCAGCAAAGGTAAAAGAATATTTCTAATATTAATTCTGAGTTTAGGTTGCCCCGAACTTGGCGGGTGTCTGAATAGCTCGCTGTGATGGCTGAGCTATGTACTCAGAATATTGAAAAATGTGCTTTCTCCGTAAAGCTCTTTTAAAATCTGACACAGCGGTTGCATCCAGGAGTAGTCTATCTATTATTCTTTAAAAAAAAATTATATATTTTGTCAATGTTTATCATGAGTATTTTTGTAAATTGATGTGCACATTCATCGGACGTTTTGGTGGGAATAAATTTTCTGAACATCACGCGTCAATGTAAAATGCTGTTTTTGGATATAAATATTTACTTTATTGAACAAAAAATACATGTATTGTGTAACATAATGTCCTAGGAGTGTCATCTGATGAAGATCGTCAAAGGTTAGTGCTTCATTTAGCTGTGTTTTGGGTTTTATTGACACATGTCCTTGCTTGGAAAATGGCTGTGTGATTATTTTTGTCTGTGTACTCTCCTAACTTAATTGAGGACAATCAATATCCAATGGTAGAGCGTGGCGCGAAATACAAAACCTCAAAAATGCTATAATTTAAATTTTTCTAACATACCACTATTTTACACAATTTTAAAGACAAGACTCTCATTAATCTAACCACATTGTCCGATTTCAAAAAGGCTTTACAGCGAAAGCAAAACATTAGATTGTTAGGAGAGTACACAGCCAAAAATAATCACACAGCCATTTTCCAAGCAAGCATATATGTCACATAAACCCAAAACACAGCTAAATTAAGCACTAACCTTTGATCTTCATCAGATGACACTCCTAGGACATTATGTCATGTCAAACGCTGTTTAAAATCAATTTTTATGGTATTTTTCTCGTAAAACAGCGATAATATTCCAACCGGACAATAGTGTATTCATTCAAAGAGAGAAAAGAAAAAACAGCATGGTCGCGGGAACGCGCATCTCCAATCTCTTTGTCACTAGGCAGACCACTGACAAACTGTGCTAGTATACTCTGCCCAGAGACCGGAGACGCCTCAATCCGCTTTCTGAAGGCTTTAGAGAGCCAATGGAAGCCTTAGAAAGTGCTTCGTAACAGCTCAGATACTGTAGTTTCGATAGAGAACCAAATGAAGAACTACAAATTGACAGACAGGCCACTTCCTGCTTGGAATCTTCTCAGGTTTTTGCCTGCCATATAAGTTCTGTTATACTCACAGACACCATTCAAACAGTTTTAGAAACTTTAGAGTGTTTTCTATCCAAATCTACTAATAATATGCATATTCTTGTTTGCCAATGTTTGTCTATGGAGATTGCATGGCGGTGTGCTCGATTTTACACACCTGTCAGCAACGGGTGTGGCTAAAATAGCCAAATCCACTAATTCGAAGGGGTGTCCACATACAATGTTGTGTATTACCTGTCTGTGCTTGAATAGATGTTTGTGTAATTGTCTGAGATGTTTGTGTAATTTCCTTTTATTTCAGAGCCCACTTTCGTCAGTTCCGCATCTGACACCAGCGAGGGGAAGGTGTACTTCTTCTTCAGTGAATTTGGAAATGAGTACAGCTTCCTGGATGAGTTCAAAGTAGCGCGGGTAGCCCAGGTCTGCAAGGTAAGTAACAGGATGGGGCTTCGATTCCATTTAATATAGGAGAAATTAACATTAATCCAGTAAATGAATTGGGAAACAAATCCTCATTGAATATAACATGTTAACTTCTCCAATTAATTAATTCAAATTAAAATCATTACCTGAATTGAGTAGGAATTGCCCCCTAAACCTGGTAGAATGGTAGGTCAGTGTCCCTCCCCATTCTCCTATGCACAGATTTACTCAGAAGGATATGAGAACCCTCTTGAGATGCAACTTCTCTTTTTCACAAGGCAGAAATGTGACTGCTTCATCTGTGATTACTGACAGGAGAGTATTTACAGTGCCTTCAGAAAGTATTCATACACCTTGACTTAGTCCACATTTTGTTGTGTTACAGCCTGAATTCAAAATGGATTGAAATTCTATTTCTTCTCACCAATCTACCCACAATACTCCATAATGACAAAGTGAAAACATGTTTTTAGACATTTCTGCAAATGTATTGAAAATAAAAAAACAGAATTTACGTAAGTATTCACACCCGAGTCAATACATGTTAGAATGACCTTTGGAAGTGATTACAGCTGTGAATCTTTCTGGGTAAGTCTCTAAGAGCTTTGCACACCTGGCTTTTACAACATTTGCACATTATTCTTTTTGTAATTCTTCAAACTCTGTCAAGTTGGTTGTTGATCATTGCTAGACAGTCATTTTAAGTCAAAACTGTAACTAGGCCACTCGGGAACATTCAATGTCATCTTGGTAAGCAACTCCAGTGTATATTTGGCCTTCTGTTTTAGGTTATTGCTCTGCTGAAAGGTGAATTTGTCTCCCAGTGTTGGAAAGCAGACTGAACCAGGTTTTCCTCTGGGATGTTGCCTGTGCTTAGCTCTATTCCGTTTATTTTGATCCAACAAAAAAAACTCCCTAATTCTTCCCAATGACAAGCATACCCATAACATGATGCAGCCACCACCATGCTTGAAAATATGAAGAGTGGTACTCAGTGATGTGTAGTTGGATATGCCCCAAACCTAACTCTTATTGTATTCAAGACATAAAGCTAATTTCTTTGCCACATTTTTTGCAGTTTTACATTAGTGCCTTAATCCAAACAGGATGCATGTTTTGGAATATTTGTATTCTGTACAGGCTTCCTTCTTTTCACTCTGTCATTTAGGTTAGTATTGGAGTAACTACAATGTTGTTGATCCATCCTCAGTTTTCTCCTATCACAGCCATTAAACTCAAAGTCACCATTGGCTTTATGGTGAAATCCCTGAGCGGTTTCCTTCCTCTCCGACAACTGAGTTAGGAAGGATGCATGTGTCTTTGTAGTGACTGTGTGTATTGATACACCATCCAAAGTGTAATTAATAACTTCACCGTGTTCAAAGGGATATTCAATGTCTGCTTGTTTTATTTTTTACCCATCTACAGTTGAAGTCAGAAGTTTACATACACTTAGGTTGGAGACATTAAAACTTGTTTTTCAACCACTCCACACATTTCTTGTAAACAAACTATAGTTTTGGCAAAGCGGTTAGGACATCTACTTTGTGCATGACACAAGTCATTTTTCCAACAATTGTTTACAGACGGATTATTTCACTTATAATTCACTGTATCACAATTCCAGTGGGTCAGAAGTTTACATACACTCAGTTGACTGTGCCTTTAACCAGCTTGGAAAATTCCAGAAAAGGATGTCATGGCTTTAGAAGCTTCTGATAGGCTAATTGACATAATTTGAGTCAATTGGAGGTGTACCTGTGGATGTATTTCAAGGCCTACCTTCAAACTCAGTGCCTCTTTGCTGGACATAATCAGAAAATCAAAAGAAACAGCCAAGACTGCAGAAAAGAAATGGTAGACCTCCACAAGCCTGGTTCATCCTAGGGAGAAATTTCCAAACGCATGAAGGTACCACGTTCATCTGTACACACAATAGGCCGCAAGTATAAACACCATGGGACCATGCAGCCGTCATACCGCTCAGGAAGGAGACGCGTTCTGTCTCCTAGAGATGAATGTACTTCGGTGCGAAAAGTGCAAATCAATCCCAGAACAACAGCAAAGGACCTTGTGAAGATGCTGGAGGACACAGGTACAAAAGTATCTATATCGATATAACCTGAAAGGCCGCTCAGCAAGGAAGAAGCCACTGCTCCAAAACAGCCATAAAAAAGCCAGACTACGGTTTGCAACTGCACATGGGGACAACGATCATACTTTTTGGAGAAATGTCCTCTGGTCTGATGAAACAAAAATAGAACTGTTAGGCCATAATGACCATTATTATATTTGGAGGAAAAAGGGGGAGGCTTGTAAGTCGAAGAACACCATCCCAACCGTGAAGCACGGGGGTGGCAGCATCATGTTGTGGGGGTGCTTTGCTGCAGGAGGGTGTATGTAAACTTCCAACTTCAACTGTACCAATTGGTACCCTTCATTGTGAGGCATTGGAAAACCACCCTAGTCTTTGTGGTAGAATCTGTGTTTGAAAATCAGTGCTCGACTGAGGGACCTAACAGATAATTGTATGTGTGGGGTACAGAATCATGAATAATGAGTGAGTGAGAGTTACAGATGCACAAATATCATACCTGCCAAAAAATGCTAACCTCCCCTAACGCAACTAAAGGTGTTAACCCTCCACATCTATCAAGACAACTGGAGTACTGGGTCAGCCACCCTTAAATAGCACATGGGCCAGCTCAGTTGAAACACCTTCTGACTAACAAAATGGACAAGCCAGCACAGGTGTAAAACATACTGACTAACGAGGTGACACCAATCAGTACGCCCTATGTGTTGACCAGCAAAAGTCCAACCTCAAAACATAAATGGAAAAACCAAAGCCTGTAACATCTTCCCCCTTAAGCCAACAAATAGAGAAGTTAGCATGTCTTGGGGTTATGATATTTGTGCATCTAACTTTCTCACTAATCATTATACACTATTCATTCAGGGCTACTGTAATCATGGTAGCATCCACATTAATGTAGAAGTGTTTACAAACATTCTATTCTTATGTACAATAAAAGTGACTCAAATGGCACAATACATTATTTACCATTTCCATTGGGCACAAAATAATCGTAAACATAACCAAAACAAACAGCAAATGCATCCAACAAGTTTGTAAAGTCACAAGCTTGATGTAATCATTGTGTGCTATGAATTTGGGACCAAATACTACATTTGACTACTTTAATACACTAGTGAATTTGTCCCAATACCTTTGGTCCCCTAAATCGGGAAGACTAGGTAATTACGTGCTGTAATTTCTAAACGGTTGACGTGTGAAGATACCCTCAAATTAAATCTAACAGTCTGCACTTTAACCTCATAGACATTGTATCATTTCAAATCCAAAGTGCTGGAGTACAGAGCCAAAACAACAAAAAATGTGTCAATGTCCCAATACTTTTGGAGCTCACTGTAATTCCACTTTGATATGATGGGGTATTGTGGCAGTATTTTCAGGCAGTAACACAACAAAATGTGGAAAAAGTCCAGGGGTGTGGATATTTTCTGAAGGCACTGTAAAAGGCCAGAGGTGTATTCAGAACACTCTCAAAACAGAGTGCCCCAAAAAGTGAACCATGTCATGATTATTACTAAACAAATATGTTGTCCGTGGGTGTGTCAGGATGACATTGGGGGAGAGCGCATCCTGCAGAAACGCTGGACTTCCTTTGCTAAAGCCGAACTTCTTTGTCGGCCCCCCAAAGAGCTGCCTTTCAATATCATCCAGGATGTGTTCACCCTCACTCCATCGGAGGGCTACTCCACACAAGATATTATTTTCTATGGTATCTTCACATCCCAATGGTGAGTGAGAGCATGCCAAAGTCTAACTGCATATGTAAGATGAGATGTCTGGAGGTCTAATGACATGACCAAACAATTGTGCCAATATTTGGGTTAACTTTCTCACAAAATAGTTTTTTCTATATTGTTCTGCCCCCTCTTTCACATCCCTCTTTCCTGCTGGCCTACCCTCTGTCTATATCTCCTCTCTCCTCTTCCACTCCCAGGTCAGTGGCTTCAGGGCAGTCTGCTGTGTGTGCCTTTCGGCTTGGGGACATCAAAGATGTGTTTGCTGGGAATTACAAGATATTCCAAAACCACCAATGGAGTCCTCGCATGGACAAGAGTAGCAACCTGGGCAAGGTGTGGATGGGCCAATCCTATACTGTAGAAGTATACACTGAGTTTACCAAACATTAAGAACACCTTCCTAATCTTGAGTTGCACTCCCCCACTTTTGCCCTCAGAACAACCTCAATTCGTTGCGGCAAGGACTCTACAAGGTTTCGAAAAGCGTTCCACAGGGATGCTGGCCCATCTTTGCTCCAGTGCTTTCCAAAGTTGGGTCAAGTTGGCTGGATGTCCTTTGAGTGGTGGAACATTCTTGTTACACATGGGAAACTGTTGAGCGTGAAAAACCCAGCAGCGTTGCAGATCTTGACACAAACCGGTGCGCCTGGCACCTACTACCATGCCCCGTTCAAAGGCACTTAAATCCTTTGTCTTGCCCATTTCCCCTCTGAGTGGCACACATACACCATCCATATCACAATTGTCTCAAGGCTTAAAAATCCTTCTTTAACCTTTCTCCTCCCCTTCATCTACACTGATTTGAAGTGGATTTGACAAGTGACATCAATAAGGGATCATAGCTTTCACCTGGTCAGTCTATGTCATGGAAAGAGCAGGTGTTCTTAATGTTTGTATACTCAGGGTAGATTAGGGTATATGGGCAGGGTTGAGAACAATATCCTTTATAAGGATCCATTCTCATGGCTTACCTATTTTTTTGCAGTGGCTATAATAGATTTATATAGTTGTTAATTTATGGACTTGTGCAATTAGCCTAATGACCAAATCCTCTTTACCCCATGTGTTTCCCTCATGGCAATTGTAATGACTGAGTTTATGGCCTTTTTGTTGACAGTGTGGGTTGGACAATGCCTCAGACACCACTCTAATGGCAGTCAAGGAAAGTTTCCTAGCCAGTGGAAGTGTGCGTCCGATAGGCAATGCACCAGTTCTCAACTCCCCTGACCAGCGCTACAGTCGGATTGCTGCACTACGGACAAAAGCGGCCAATGGCCAGGACTACACCATACTCTTCCTGCTTAGTGGTGTGTCATAGTTATTTTCAATCTGGACATTGCTCTTCAATCTTGGTCTGTAAACCTCTGTCCGATTGCTCATGTGGTGATACAACTCCCATCCCAAATTTGATGGCAGATAATTTTGTCACAGCACATTTTCTTTTGTTTGCAACTTTTGTCTTTCACTCTTTTCTTGGTCAGAGTCTGGGTTTCTCCACAAAGCTGTGCTGTTGAACAAGGATACCCACATCATAGAGGAGATCCAAGTGTTCAGACAAACACAGCTGGTGAAAAACATACTTCTCTCCACCTCCAAGGTACACATTTGTTCAATCTTAACTTTTGTCAATGTATGTTTTCAATGGGCATCTCTCTGTATACTGTCTGTGGCCTTTCATCCACTAAAGCCATTTGATGCCTGTTCCTCCTATTGCAGGGTGTGCTTTATGTGGGGACCTCTGAAGGGGTGACCCAGGTGCCTGTATCCCAGTGCTCGTCCTATAAGAGCTGTGCCCAGTGTGTTTTGGCACGAGACCCCCTCTGTGGCTGGGACCCTGCCAGTGGACACTGTGCCAGTGTGTCTGCCATTCCAGCCAATGCGTGAGTCCAACTTTAGATCTTTAGATTAATCACTGGCCTCCACATACTGATGGTTCCATGTGGCATTTCCATTCATAATTTTTCTTTTTATAAATAATTGTTAAATCGATGACATCTCAGCCTAGCACTCATGCATGCATTTGTACAATGAAGAGAACACAGTCAGGGCACCAATGTTAATGGACATCCCTCTCTCTCACCTACCTTTCCATCTCTCTTTCTCTCACTCCATCTTTGCATTTGTATGTGTTGTTGCTGTCAGACGGCAGGATGTGGAGCATGGCAACGTGATGAAGGAGTGTCAAGGTTCCCTCACAGCTAAACCTCTGCCAGGTGATCACTACAATTAGACACAAGTGTATTGGGATTATAAAGTAATAAAACCAGTAATAAACCATTATATTTAAGCATTGAGTGCTCTGTAGTATGTATAACTCATTAATTTGTCTGTGCTCACATTCTATCCCCAGTGGAGGTGTACGCACAGCTAAATGAAGTAGTGAGGTTGAAGTGTTCCAGATCCTCCAATCTGGCAACCCTGAGTTGGAAGTCCGCCAAAGCCAGCGTTCTGCCCCACCACCTCTTCTTTCACTCTAGAGATGAGAATCTGGTCTTCATGGCCACACCTGACACCTTCGGAATCTACCACTGCATCTCTGTGGAGAGGGGTTATGAGGAGACAGCAGCTATCTACACTGTGAGACAGAGTGTCTCTCCTCGGGTCATTGATACTCCAGCCGTTCAAATTCGGATCACCACCACAGAGACTAAAGACCAGATGACCACCATGATGGAAATCCCAAGCGACACTGACAAGCTAGACCTCATCAACTTTGGGGAGGATCCAGTCATCACCACAGATGTAACCACAACCAACAAGACTCCAGAAACACAGTCCACGACTGAGAATCTAGAGGACAAGACTCCAGACACCAATTCCAGTACTGAGAAGCCAGAGGATATGACCCCAGACCCCCAGTCCAGCAGTGAGAAACCAGAAGACATTGTCAACCACAAAGAACCCTTAACAGCCAAGAATTACCATAGTGAATTGGTGGCGGTATCATTTCTCCTGGCTGTGTGTGTTTGTGTGCTAGTGCTAGGAGGGCTCTATGGGTGGCACCTGCAGGGCAGATATAAATTGGGGCCCTCGGACACTGCAGAGGGGGGATACAAGGAAGAGAATGACCCCCTGGAAGTCTCACCTCCCTCTATAAAGGCAGAATGAATGGACTCAAGAGTCGAGAGTCAATTTTTTTCAACAGGCATTTGATGACATCACATCAGGTGGATTCGATCTTGTTTAAGATTTATAAATAAGTAAATTAAAAAGTGTGTTTGGGAGGGGGGGTGAAGGGTATGTTTATTAACATGTGGAGCCTATTTGTCTTCAATTTAAACAGACAGATAATGCATATTTTTATTAATTTCAAATTAATACAATTTTTGTAATCCTACATTTCCTCAGCAGACATCTTTTTCTGTAGGAATGTTCATTCTCTTTTACTAAGCCTACTATAATAAAAAGGAGAAATTACATTTCTGAATCTTTCATATCCCTTGGCTGTCACCAAATAATAGTGGACATGCAGAAAGATGGCTGCCCCAAGTACCAAAAATGCCTCATTTGCTAAGATCACCGTATTATGCAGTGCTCTCCATTACTGCTTTTAAAAAAATCTGCATTAGCACAGTTAAAGATTCCAATTCTAGCTCATAGGCGGTAATTTCAAAAAGTACAGTTGAAGTCAGAAGTTTACATACACTTAGGTTGAAGTCATTAAAACTCGTTTTTCAACCACTCCACACATTTCTTGTTAACAAACTATAGTTTTGGCAAGTCGGTTAGGACATCTACTTTGTGCATGACACAAGTCATTTTTCCAACAATTGTTTCCAGACAGATTTCACTTATAATTCACTGTATCACAATTCCAGTGGGTCAGAAGTTTACATACACTCAGTTGACTGTGCCTTTAACCAGCTTGGAAAATTCCCGAAAATTACATCATGGCTTTAGAAGCATTTGATAGGCTAATTGCCATAATTTGAGTCAATTGGAGGTGTACCTGTGGATGTATTTCAAGGCCTACCTTCAAACTCAGTGCCTCTGTGCTTGGCATCACGGAAAAATCAAAAGAAATCAGCCAAGACCTCAGAAAAAAGATTGTTGACCTCCACAAGTCTGGTTCATCCTTGGGAGAAATTTCCAAACGAATGAAGGTACCACGTTCATCTGTACAAACAATAGTACACAAGTATAAACACCATGGGACCCCGCAGCCATCATACCGTTCAGGAAGGAGACGCGTTCTGTCTCCTAGAGATAAATGTACTTTGGTGCGAGAAGTGCAAATCAATCCCAGAACAACAGCAAAGGACCTTGTGAAGATGCTGGAGGAAACGGGTACAAAAGTATCTATATCCACAGTAAAACGAGTCCTATATTGACATAACCTGAAAGGCCGCTCAGCAAGGAAGAAGCCACTGCTCCAAAACTGCCATAAAAAAGCCAGACTGCACATGGGGAAAAGATCATACTTTTAAAAACTTTTTTCATACTTTTTGGAGAAATGTCCTCTGGTCTGATGAAACAAAAATAGAACTGTTTGACCATAATGACAATTGTTATGTTTGGAGGAAAAGGGGGGACGCTTGCACGCCAAAGAACACCATCCCAACTGTGAAGCATGGGGATGGCAGCAACATGTTGTGGGGGTGTTTTGCTGCAGGAGGTACAGGTGCACTTCACAAAATAGATGGCATCATGAGGACGGAAAATTATGTGGATATATTGAAGCAACATCTCAAGACATTAGTCAGGAAGTTAAAGCTTGGTCGCAAATGGGTCTTCCAAATGGACAATGACCCCAAGCATACTTCCAAAGTTGTGGCAAAATGGCTTAAGGACAACAAAGTCAAGTTTTTGCAGTAGCCATCACAAAGCTCCGACCTCAATCCTATAGAAAATGTGTGGGCAGACCTGAAAAAGCGTGTGTGAGCAAGGAGGCCTACAAACCTGACTCAGTTACACCAGCTCTGTCAGGAGGAATGGGCCAAAATTCACCCAACTTATTGTGGGAAGCTTGTGGAAGGCTACCCAAAACAATTTAAAGGCAATGCTACCAAATACTAATTGAGTGTATGTAAACTTCTGACCCACTGGGAATGTGATGAAATAAATAAAAGCTGAAATAAATCTCTATCTACTATTATTCTGACATTTCACATTCTTCAAATAAAGTGGTGATCCTAACTGTCCTAATACAGAGATTTTTTACTAGGATTAAATGTCAGGAATTGTGAAAAACTGAGTTTAAATGTATTTAGCTAAGGTGTACAGTGAGGGAAAAAAGTATTTGATCCCCTGCTGATTTTGTACGTTTGCCCACTGACAAAGAAATGATCAGTCTATAATTTTAATGGTAGGTTTATTTGAACAGTGAGAGACAATAACAACAACAAAAATCCAGAAAAACACATGTCAAAAATGTTATAAAATGATTTGCATTTTAATGAGGGAAATAAGTATTTGACCCCTCTGCAAAACATGATTTAATACTTGGTGGCAAAACCCTTGTTGGCAATCACAGAGGTCAGATATTTCTTGTAGTTGGCCACCAGGTTTGCAAACATCTCAGGAGGGATTTTGTCCTACTCCTCTTTGCAGATCTTCTTCAAGTCATTATGGTTTCGAGGCTGACGTTTGGCAACTCGAACCTTCAGCTCCCTCCACAGATTTTCTATGGGATTAAGGTCTGGAGACTGGCTAGGCCTTAATGTGCTTCTTCTTGAGCCACTCCTTTGTTGCCTTGGCCGTGTGTTTTGGGTCATTGTCATGCTGGAATACCCATCCATGACCCATTTTCAATGCCCTGGCTGAGGGAAGGAGGTTCTCACCCAAGATTTGACGGTACATGGCCCCGCCATCGTCCCTTTGATGCGGTGAAGTTGTCCTGTCCCCTTAGCAGAAAAACACCCCCAAAGCATAATGTTTCCACCTCCATGTTTGACGTTGGGGATGGTGTTCTTGGGGTCATAGGCAGCATTTCTCCTCCTCCAAACACGGCGAGTTGAGTTGATGCCAAAGAGCTCCATTTTGGTCTCATCTGACCACAACACTTTCACCCAGTTGTCCTCTGAATCATTCAGATGTTCATTGGCAAACTTCAGACGGGCATGTATATGTGCTTTCTTGAGCAGGGGGACCTTGCGGGCGCTGCAGGATTTCAGTCCTTCACGGCGTAGTGTGTTACCAATTGTTTTCTTGGAGACTATGGTCCCAGCTGCCTTGAGATCATTGACAAGATCCTCCCGTGTAGTTCTGGGCTGATTCCTCACCATTCTCATGATCATTGCAACTCCACGATGTGAGATCTTGCATGGAGCCCCAGGCCAAGGGAGATTGACAGTTCTTTTGTGTTTCTTCCATTTGCGAATAATCGCACCAACTGTTGTCACCTTCTCACCAAGCTGCTTGGCGATGGTCTTGTAGCCCATTCCAGCCTTGTGTAGGTCTACAATCTTGTCCCTGACATCCTTGGAGAGCTCTTTGGTCTTGGCCATGGTAGAGAGTTTGGAATCTGATTGATTAATTCTGTGGATAGGTGTCTTTTATACAAGTAACAAACTGAGATTAGGAGCACTCCCTTTAAGAGTGTGCTCCTAATCTCAGCTCGTTACCTGTATAAAAGATACCTGGGAGTCAGAAATCTTTCTGATTGAGAGGGGGTCAAATACTTATTTCCCTCATAAATTGATTTGCATTTTAATAACATTTTTGACATGCGTTTTTCTGGATTTTTTTGTTATTCTGTCTCTCACTGTTCAAATAAACCTACCAATAAAATTATAGACTGATCATTTCTTTGTCAGTGGGCAAACGCACAAAATCAGCAGGGGATCAAATACTTTTTTCCCTCACTGTATGTAAACTTCCAACTTCAACTGTAGATTGAATGATGTCTTGTGCTGTAGTTAACAACTCTGTGGCCATGTTCGAGAGCATCAAAAACGACTACAGGTGACTACCTGACTGATCTACAAATCACATTGCATCATAAATAACAACTCATTATTTGTAGATCAGTCCGACACAATTTACCAATGATACTTTGCAGTTTTGATTTTCTCTAACACGGCCAATGGGTAGTGCCAGAGATACTGTAAATAATGATGAGATCGTCTTGTCTCTGCCCTAACAATGCGAGCCGTTCCAAAGGCGGAAAGGCAAGCAGTTTGTGGTTATCGCTGTATTCCCACATGGACAGATGTTGAATGGAGTGGACCCTCTCGCTTCACCTCTTCTTCTCTGGTAGTGCGAAAACAATGTCATATCTGAATTCCTCCATCGTTATGCACCTATGACAGGTTAATAATTGGTTACTTTTATCCGGGATCCTTGGGACGTCCCTACCCTAAACCATACTCTTAATTAACTAACCCTTATCTTAACCGTTGGGGCTCCCGAGTGGCGCAGTAGTATAAGGCACTGCATCTCAGTGCTAGAGGCATCACTTCAGACACCCTGGTTTGATTCCAGGCTATATCACAACCAGCTGTGATTGGGAGTCCAATAGGGCGGCGCACAATTGGCCCAACGTCGTCCGGGTTTGGCCGGTGTAGGCTGTCATTGTAAATAAGAATTTGTTCTTAACTGACTTGCCTAGTTAAATCAACAACAAAAAAATGGTAACAGAGTTGGGATGTCCCAAGGATACGATTTAGACTTTAGACTTACACAATTAACAGAACTTTGAGGAGGTAGGTGGGTTTTCTAGTAAATTACCTGGGGAATGTGACGGCAGGAAGCCTAGTGGTTATAGCGTTGGGCCAGTAACTGAAAGGTTGCTGGATTCAATCCCCGAGCTGACAAGGTAAAAATCTGTTGTTCTGAACAAGGCAGTTAACCCACTGTTCCCCGGTAGTGTCACGGCTGTTCAAAGGAGCGGACCAAGGTGCAGCGTGTTTGTAGTTCCACATTTTTATTTATTTGTGAAACGTAATGCAATACACTAAATATACCAAAACAACAAACCGTGACGCAGAGAGAAACAAACACTACTCAAAAGATAATAACCCACAAAACAGGAAGAGAAAAAACCCTACTTAAATATGATCTCCAATCAGAGGCAACGAGGATCAGCTGCCTCCAACTAGAACTTAAACATAGAAATAGAAAACCCCCAAAACACCCCCTGTCACGCCCTGACCTACTCTACTATAGAAAATGACATCTTACTAGAGTCAGAACGTGACAGGTAGGCTGTCATTGTAAATAAGAATTTGTTCTTAACTGACTTGCCTAGTTAAATGAGTAAAATAAATAAATAAATGGTGACAGAGTTGGGATATCCCAAGGATACGATTTAGACAAACAATTAGGTTAAATCATATTTTTTTTTTATTCAATGGGGATATTGACAAAGCCAGTACATGAAGATAGGCAGAAACTGCGAAATCACGCTTGTAGGCGATGACATGGCGATGTTGGGTAGCTAATGCCGCATTCAAAACAACTGGTTACTCAGAAAAATACGATATAAAATCATGATGTCAGTGATTTTATGGTCGGAAAGTCGCAGCTCCTGAAAGAGGCCTGAGTTTCCGAGTTGTATGACCGTTCAAATTTTTGTTTTGTTTTTCGAGTTCCCAGTTATTTTGAATGCATTGAAGTCAGAAATTTGGATAACGCCCCATAATTCAATTTGCGATGATTGTACATCCGCTAAGAACAATATGGAGACAACATACAAGTGTAAGTAAAAACAAATGTAAATAAGTTAGAAATTGTGCTACTAATGCACAAACACATCACGTAAAAGTCATTGTTTTTGTTTGGTTAGCTTTAGGAAATTGTAGAATAAAACATTTTCCTTCTTCGGAAGTAGCTAGGCGGGCTAACGTTAGTTAGCTAATTAATTTGTTAGCTATCATACAGTAGGCAAATATATTTAAGCAATAAGGCATGAGGGATATGGCCAATATACCACGGCTAAGGGCTGTTCTTATGTATGACGCATCGCGGAGTGCCTGGACACAGCCCTTAGCTGTGGTATATTGGCCATATACCACAAACCCCAGAGGTGCCTTATTGCTATTACAAACTGGTTACCAACATAACTAGAGCAGTACAAAATAAATGTTTTGTCATACCAGTGGTATACAGTCTGATATACAACAGCTGTCATCCAATCAGCATGCAGGGCTCGTACCACCCAGTTTATAATAATAATTACATAGTTAATATAAGTAGACATGCAATCATAATTGACTGCAGTGCCCACAAACTACCAGTGGCTGAAAATACAACCGTCGCGGGACGAACGAGTAACGAATTTCCGGGCAAGGGCGGTCCATTTAAAATGAATTATTCCTCCCTCACCCCTTGCCCTGCAAGTGTAAACTCGTCAGACGTCATGAAACGTTATCAGAAGTGTCGATTTAATTTGAGGGCTGAGGGGAGAGGGTGTGTTTGTTTAGTGTTTGGAATGCAGCCTGGTCTGTTTAGCAAGCGTTCCCAGAAGTCTCGCGATGTTGCGTCTCTGAGTTTATAAACTGTGATATTGGTGCTTTCAGGACAACTGGGAACTCGGAAAAAACTAAGTCAAATCATGTCAGTGATCTTCAGGTCGGAAAGTTGCAGCTCTAGAAAGATGCTCCAGCTTCCGACTTTGAATTCCGATGACAGTTCAAAAGTGTTCTCCCCGAAGTCCCAGTTGTCATGAACGGACTGAAGTCGGATATTCCCGAGTTCCCAATTGTTATGAATGCGTTATAAATGAAAATAGCAGACGCAACAGGGATCTGTAAACGTTGAAGAAGTATCCTAGATTATATCCTTGTATTTCCGTGTTTGTACATTAGCTGTTCCCGCACCTGGAAAAAGTGGAGAAGTGGTAAATTGTCCGATTTGAATTGTTACAAATGTTGTCTAAATTAATGTTTGTTAGGCGATTTGTGTTAACAGCAGTAGGCCTAATAGATGTAATCATTTGCAAGCTTCCATAGTTTTACTTTCAATTTCCATTGAAATACAAAACACAGATTTACAAGGGCAACTCAAATGTGGCTTGAAAAAAGGCGAACATATATTGGAATCATTGAATGTTGTCAATATTGTATTGATTTGTTTAACCTTTCAATGATGTTAGTCTAACTGAGATCAAATCTACTTTGCGGGACATAAGAAAGGCTCATTTTGTGCTAGTTACCGTTGTTTTTGGTCATTTGAAATACACCTACATTTTACTCTTCAAACCTCAATTTTGTTTTCTAAATTCTAAAAGGATAATGTTGAAATTGGATTTCTAAACCAAGGACAACCTAAAGAAGACTTAGGCTATCTGTAATGCCATAATAAACACTAACACAATGTCTGCAGCTGTATTAAAGTATCAAGCTTTCAGTGTGTAATTAGTTTTCTTCTCAGGTGTTTGTTGTCGTCAACCACCCAAATAAAGATCATCAACCATGTCCACCTCTATCACAACTGCAAATGGAGTTGTGGTAGTGACACAAGTGTTCCCCATGGTGGAGAGTGGCAAGGCTTCAGTGCCACTTCTGAATGTCACTCCCCAAATCCAGAGTGCGCTCCCCGCTGTGCCACTGCCTACCACTAAAGTGTCAGAGATGACAAGGGTGTTCCTGCAGGTTCAGCCACAATCTCTTGGGGTGAGAAGATAATATTACTGTCCTTTGTTTTTAGTGCTCATTCCATCCATTTGCCATTGGATTCAATCATCGGCTGTGATATTGTAGAGATCTATATTTAACATCCTTTGAGGGCAATTCGATTTAGAAGGCTAAACTGTTAACCACTATTAGTTACCATTTCCACTATTGTTACTTAATGTTCCCCGAATTACTGTTGTCTCAGATTGTGCAGATCGTCCTTGGATTGGTGTGCATGGTGGTGAGCCTGTCTGCTCTTCTTTCCCCTATCCTGTATGACCAGTTCCCACTCTTCATGGGAGTTGCTGTAAGTTCTGGGTCCCAAGGGGGCAAGTAATATCCAACAGACTTAATGCTACACGGACACATGCAATTTTAGAGATGTTTTCTCAGAGTGAATCTGGCATCATCTATCTTACAGTAGTCCTATTGTAACCTAGAAAAGTAGGTGAACAAGCAGGATAACTGTCTTCAGGTCAGCATTCATGACCAAAGGGCATCCCACACCCACAGGAGACAGCAGAACTTGTGTTTATCTATAAAGTGTAGGCCTCTACAGTAGATGACATTGGATGTGGCAGTTGATTGGACAGCATCACCTTAGCGTCATATGTCAATGGTCTAAAGTGTCTTTCTCTCCTGTGTTGCTCACTCTCTCCAGTTTGTCCTCTCTGGATCTCTCACTGTGGCTGCCCGGAAAGGAACACGTTTGAGTCTGGTAAGTCATTCACTGTGATTGTGGTTAATAGCAGTGTGCACTTCAAGTTTACTTTATTAGATTTATAAGTTGAGATGTATATTAGAAATTCAATATTTTCTAAAGGAAGTAAAACAGGAGATATTTTTGTAGACCAAAACTCACAAACCAAAAATCAAACCAATTGGAACTGTTAATGGATTTCCTATGTCCATATATTTTAAACAAAACAAACTAACATTGTCACGCAATGGTTGTTCAGTTTCCCCTCCTCTCCATTTCCCACCCTGTCAGATTAAAGGGACTCTGGCTGTGAATGTTGTCAGTGTTCTTGTGGCTCTGGCTGGGGTTGCCTATATTTGCATGCTGCTGACTGTAAAACATGAAGATGGTTTCTGCACCGAAACTGACGACAACTATACTTCCAATTCCAACCAGAACAGGATAAAGGAATGCACAGGCATGGTTAGGAAAATATATGTAAGTATTTATGGAAGTGACCTGGTTCATGTAATTTTGCTGTATTTATTTCTTATACGAACTTCAGAGAACTCAGTAACCTTCCAAACACATGAGGTTGGTGGCACCTTAATTGGGGAGGACGGCTCGTAGTAATGGCTGGAGCAGAATAAGTGGAATGGTATCAAATACTACATCACACACATTGTTTCTATGCGTTTTATGCCATTCCATTTGCACTGTTCTGGAAATGATTATGATCCATTCTCCCCTCAACATCCTCCTGTGCTTCCAAACAGTCCGTTTATTAAAGGTTGGAAGGAGCTAGAGAAATACATCTTTGCAGGCTTATTAAATGTTTTATATATTTACGAGATACAGTTGATATTGTTTTACCAGGATGAGAAACCTGAACAAAACTTGTAAATCCTTCTGAAGTTACAATGCAAATCATTAGCCCAACCATTGACACATATTCCTCTTGTTTTACCCGTGTGCATCAGACAGTCTTGAATGGGGTAAAGGGCCTACTGCTGGTCCTGACGGTGATGGAGCTCTCTATGGCTCTCACTGTCTGCGTCTTCTCTGGGAAAGCCCTTCACCTCCGTGGGTACTACAGCCTGAGCCGTGGCCGGGGGATGGTAAGCTTGAGAACGCTGCAGTCATCGCTTACATCAACAAGCTAACAGTCTGTTGAACAGGCAGAGTGCAGCAGCTGTACATTAAAAAAAATACAGTCTTACAGTAGCTCAAACCTGTAATGCTGTGGGGCATGAACCATTTTGCCTCTTTAACAGAACATTGCTACAATCCCTAACTTTCCCATAACACTTGTTGCTTCTTGACTCCCCCTCTTGTAAACTCCTAGGTATCAGCAATAACTGAATGGATTCACCTAGTCCTCTGGTAGTCTATGTGGAGTTTACACCATATTGCTTAGACACACCAATCCAGTCCTTTCAAATCCCCAGAATCGTGAAGGGTATATGGGTTATGTTGAATGGCCAGCTTGAGATGATGCCAGTCTGTGCTAGTTCCTCACTTCATCTTCCTTCTCCTGCACCTTGTCATTGCGTCTAGGTGGTGGTAGAGACTGGTACTGACCCCACCGGAGCCAGCCAGGCCTCCCTTAGCGACAGTGACGTGGCCTTACTGGGCAGTGTTGAAGACTCTGACACCCCGGCTCCACCATACTCTCCTTGAGGCATAACCATGCCATACACCTCACCCTACTTCTTACAACACATATTGCATTGTAGTATACCCAATGTACTCATGTGTTTCTCTTGTTTGAATTCGTTATTTCACAATTGCTTACCTAAACTGTGCATGAAGATTATCATTAGGAAGTGTGACACCATTGCGAATGTGTCCGATTGTTTTGTCATCAACGTGAACAGTCGTGTCCTGGTGATGGTTCTGTCCTGATGAATGTATTGCTCTGTAGTGCTTCCTAATATATCAAGTAGGACTGTTATTCTCTTTGCTATTTCATATTACTGTAGAGTTAATATCTTGATTTCTGACAGTGTATCATTCTTTCATTCAATAAATGGAATATTTCCTCTTCAAGTGTTATAGTGTCTACATTGGTAGAAGTTTACACAGATCACTGTAACCTTATTTCCATCTGGTTCCAACTGTTTAATGCTTTTCTGGAGGTGAAATGCCAACCTGACATCACATGCACTTAAATCACCCATTCATCTTTTGCATTATTGATTTGAAGTGCAACTGAGAATGCATGTTGTTGAGTGGCGCTCTACTAAAAGCCGGGGCTCTGTAGGCTAAATATAATTCATGACATGAGGGCAATTTCATCCATCCCTGATTTAATAGCCTCACCCCCAACAGATCAGTAGGAGGAATCGACTAGTGGTCTTGCATTGAGCGAGTTTGTTTTGCATGGCCCGGTGCCCTGGTGGATGGAGATTTGTCTTTAGGACCAATGGAATGGTTGAAAATGAGCAACCCCCGCTCACCTGGGGGACCGGGCCACACAAAACAAATTTGCCCATTGTTTCTCCAGTGATGTGCAGAAAAGGTAGGCAGTGCATTCTACAAACCACTACCCTTCGCTGGGTGTGTTACTGGAAGAAGAAAAACTGCTTATCCCATGAATTTTAACAGAAGGCAAAGGTAAGTGATCTGAAATTGTATTATTATTAAAAAATATTGCTTGAGAGTATATCAATATAGCAGCACATTACTACATTAGAGATGATTTTTGTTTTCCTTATGAGTAACTAACTAATACAAAGACAAATCAAATGACTGTGCTTGCTGAATCGGTAACATTCACAATCACACCCTTTGAAGTATCCTGTAACGACTATGAAGGAGAAAAATGAAACATTGTATTTGGCCCATACAAATGCATTGAATAACAAATTCACTACATGGAACAACAGATAGTCCCCCAAAAAAATCAAAAGGAAGTTTGTTCTTAACTGTCTGTCCTATATCTGAGAGCTGTAACAAATATCAGGAACATTTATTTGTATTATTATTTGTACATGTATTTAGCTCCTTATTTTTGGCACTAAACAGTGTTTTATTATGCTTACATAATGTTTTAAAACTGCTACTGGCAACCTTCAGACTAGTCTTGTGAGGCCTGTGGGTATCCTAAAGCAAAATAACACATGTACGCGTTTGTGAGTCTCACCTTTCCACAGAGGGGTCATATTAGTGTGTAGCCCGAACAGTTCGGACACTACAGACAGAAGTTGTCAGATCGGCAGTAAGATTATGGGGGTCATAGAACAAAACGGAGAATATCATCGTGAGAGTCTTATCTTTCCATAGAGGGGTCATACATTTTTTTTTTAATCGGACGCTACAGACGATTTTGTGAGAAGACCGATTTTCGGGATGTCTCATGATCTGACAAACACTTCCCTAGCTAGCTCTGTCACTTTTCATCGCAGATGCGGAAGTGCGACATAGGCGGATATGGTAGATTGAGAAACATTACGCTAAAACCGTGCTGTTTACATGATGAATGTATAATTTTTATTTAACCTTTATTTAACAAGGCAAGTCCGTTATGAACTAATTATTATTTACAATGACGGCCTACCCCTGCCAAACCCGGACGGCGCTGTGCCAATTACGGCCGGATGTGATACAGCCTGGATTCGAACCAGGGACTGTAGTGACACCTCTTGCACTGAGATGCAGTGCCTTAGACCGCTGCGCCTCTCGGGAGCTAAAACATAAATAAAATAAAAGCCATCTCATTCTCCAATACATTAGATCTTACATAGATATACCTTACATTATTGGTATCAGTAGATTTTAACTGTTTAGTTGTGTTTTTCAAAATTGTTATTTTAGGCAGTTTTATTTTTACTGAAGCATCTTCAAAATAATATTGGTCTTTGACACCACCTACTGGGTCAATACTACACTGAATGGGGCGGCACATGGGTGCAACCACAGTCATAGAGGAAGAGGCGAAGCTAGAGGTTTCACTCTCGCCAAAATCTGTCCAAAATAAGGCCAACGCGTTTCTATTGGTTAATTTTTGACATAAACTTGTCGCCTGCCTTCCTGCCTTTGGGACAACAACTCCCATTGTTAGGGCGGAGACATGAGCATCTCGTCATTATATACAGATCTCTGCCACAGTGCCACGTGTTTGGTAGATGGGGAGCTCAGTGTCAGAAAGTTATGAGGTAGATAATGCTACCCCCCCAGGGAAGTGTGATTCGTTTTTTGTTGTTCTCCATTATAATTGATTATGTATTCTCTCAGGGAGAACAGATATTGGGAGGTCTTTGTTTGCGGGTGACAGGGCACTGTGAAAGAGAGGGAGAAATATTCCCCATAAAGTCAGGAGAGTTCAAGAAGGATCAGAGAAGTTGAACAGTAGTCCCACAGGTGGCGCTTCAAGTTCTCAGTTGAGAAAACCAGAGGTGTGGACTTGAGTTACATGACTTGGACTCGAGTCAGACTCGATTCACAAATATGTTGACTTGCAACTCGACTTTGACTTTAACACCAATGACTCGTGACTTAACTTGGACTTGAGCCTTTTGACTCAAACTGACTTGATACCCTCCCCAAGCCCAAATATTAAAAATGATGCTATTAAAAAAACTGTGCGGCGCATCAACTCTTCATTTAACGGATAACAATTTGAATCGGACAGCAGCCAATCAAATTGTGCCAGCTGAGAAAAAGTTGTGCGTGGCAGTGCAGAGGAACATCGGTGGGTGAATTCAGACGAAGCCCTTGGAAAGATGATACCCAAAATTATTATGTTCGGATATAAAGACTACGCTGTAGTCAACAAAAAACAGATTGCAACTTGCAAAACATGCAGGAAGAAAATTATAGACGGAGGCGCAACAACTTCCAACTTTGTTCGATATTTGAAGCTGCACAAAGAACGGTAAGTCGTGGCGAATATAGCCGACAGCTATATATAACTTAACGTAAAATAAATCAATGAGCCTCCACACAGTCAGTCAGTGCGGGAACATGATCATTGCACCCAAGATTGACCTACAACTGGCTAGGCAGTTGGTGGCCTAAATCCTGTCTGATGTTACTGCTGTTCCTAAAACCATTGACATATGTTAGCCTACTGTAACCACACACAGAGAGAGAGAGAGAGTGTGTGTGTGTGTGTGTGCGCGCGTGTGTTAAGGTTGGGCGATTGTGTACAAGATTACATCGCCCGATTGCGCCCCATAGCGATCCTCGATAGTCGATCGAAATACATGGCTACCCATGTATTTCCATTGAAATAAAGTTTATTTGGAAAGTAATAAATATATATATTTTTAAAAGCATTCATGATTTGCGTAAATGTAATATACTAACTATTACTCTTGTTAAAAGTATGAAATGGTATTACATTTGGTGAAGAGCACATTATGACTTGTTTAGGACTCGAAACTCAAAGTTTAGGACTTGAGACTTGACTCGGACTTGCCTGTCTTGACTTGGGACTTAAGTGCTAAGACTTGAGACTTGTAACTTGTAAAACAATGACTTGGGGGGATAGAATGGCATTCAAAACAAATGACAGGAGTTGTGGAATAGGGAGGGAAAGGGAAGACTCCTGTGTAAGATCCAGGAAAATGTGAGGGCAGGGAGGTCCTCAGGTCGAGAGAGAAGGGAGGAATGTGGAATCACAAGGCTCTGGGACACACAAAGCTCAACAGTACAAAACATCTGACTGGGTGTGATCACTGTCAGAAGATGAAGACAGTGGAAAACGTGTTATTTCAGTGCCAGCACAATGGGAGGGATTGTTATCAGATTTAAGGGCAAATATATAATATATGCCATTTAGCAGATGCTTTTATCTAAAGCAACTTTGTCATTCGTGCATACATTTTATGTATGGGTGGTCCAGGGAATCAAACCCACTACCATGGCATTACAAGCACCATGCTTTACCAACTGAGCTAAAATGGTATAGAAGGGTCAAGCTTAAGTTAATAGCTGAGAAAATCTTCAGGGGATGTAGTATTTAATTATGTTAGTTTCCTTAAAGGAAAACTACACCCAAAACCTATCTTTCGGTATAGGTTTCATTTGTATTTTTTTGTTGTTGACATTGTCAGCATTCTTTCAAAATACAGAAATACAGAAGGTATGATGCATTTTGCATCACATGATGCTGTCTTTTCCATCATATGATTCATAATGCATCATATCAGCTGTATTTCTGTATTGTGAAAGTTATACTGTCTTTAAAACCGTATTGATGACATGCAACACATTTTGATATCAACAATGGACTAAGGAAAAAAAAAAAAAAAAAAATATATATATATATATATATATATATATGTTTTTTGGGTGGAATTTTCAGGAGATGAGAATAGTGGGTAGGATTTAGAGTTTTTAGACTTTCCTTTTCTCTGGTCCACACTCCAGTCCAGTTTGTTGCGGTAAAGAACATTAAAGTTGGTTGCGAACCGCCATATATAAACCGAAGAAGAAGAAGAGCCACATGTGATTTCAATGTAGCCAATGAAAGTAGGTAGCTAGCTACGTGTACATTTGTGTTTATATTCCTTGGACATGACAGCCAGCCATAGAAGCTAAGAAGATCAGTGGGCAGGAAACGATTTTTTTGAATGAACCGTCCACCTAGCTAACAAGGCAGGAGCCCACTGGATAGATAGTTAGCTAATACAGCTTGGGAATTGATCAGATTAACGGCTAGCTATAGAGTTAACTTGGTTGTCAATACTTCAGTGGGGTGTCAATTGCGCTACTCATTTAAACAAATGTGGAATGTGGAAATATTAGCTAGCTAGCTAACGTGCATTGCCATTATTCTATTGCTATCAGAAATCGGATTTGTTATCGCTCGCAGGATTATTTTACAAATTGTTTTGTAAATCAGGCTAGCCAACTGTCACCTGCATTAAACTACTGTATCGATCAATAAGGAGAATAATTGACAACCATGGAAAAAGTCACGAAAATACTGGTTCATCTGTCGAAGAATAATGTCGCACCGCAATGTGCCCGTTTTGTACAGGTCAGTTGTGCATGTGCTATGTTTTTGCTTTGTTGTCACTTCAACACTAGCCAAATGCCAATGTCACGTGGAATTTATGAAAACGAGGTGCAATGGCAGTGTTTGGTTTTACTGTAGTACCATTTTAAAGGGGTAGGTCACCCAAATTACATAAGGTTAAATACAAAAATAAAACAATAATACTGTACATATACACTACATGACCAAAAGTATGTGGACAACTTCACGTCAAAAATCTAATTGCAAAATCATGGGCATTACTATGGAGTTTGTGCCCCCCCTCTGCTCCACTGCAATAACAGCCTCCATTCTTCTAGGAAGGCTTTCCACTAGCTGTTAGAACATTGCTGCAGGGACTTGCTTCCATTCAGCCACGAGCATTAGTGAGGTGATGTTGGGCTCGCAGTCGGCGTTCCAATTCATCCCAAAGCTGTTCGATGGGGTTTAGGTCAGGGCTCTGCTGGCCAGTCAAGTTCTTCCACACCGATCTCAACAAACTATTTCTGTATGGACCTCCCTTTATACACGGGGGCATTGTCATGCTGAAACAGGAAAGGGCCTTCCCCAAACTGTTGCCACAAAGTTGGAAGCACAGAATCATCTGGAATGTCATTGTATGCTGTAGCGTTAAGATTTCTCTTCACTGGAACTAAGGGGCCTAGCCCAAGAAAAACAGCCCCAGACCATTATTCATCCTCCAAACTTTATAGTTGGCACTATGCTTTAGGGCAGGTAGCGTTCTTCTGGCATCCGCCAAACCCAGATTCGTCTGTCGGACTGCCAGATGGTGAAGTGTGATTCATCACTCCAGAAAATGGATTTCCACAGCTCCCGAGTCAAATGGTGGCAAGCTTTACACCACTCCAGCTGACGCTTGATGATTTTAGGCTTATGTGGCTTTCCATGGCTGCTCGGCCATGGAAACCCATTTCATGAAGTTCCCGGCAAACAGTTCTGACTTTGCTTCCAGAGGCAGTTTGGTACGCGGTAGTGAGTGTTGCAACTTAGGACAGGTGATTTTTTTACGCACTACGTGCTTCAGCACTCGGCAGTCCTGTTCTATGAGCTTGTGTGGCCTACCACTTCGCAGCTGAGCCGTTGTTGCTCCTAGACGTTTCCACTTCACAATAACAGCACTTACAATGGCAAGACAAAGTATGTGAACCTTTTGGAAATACCTGGATTTCTGCATAAATTGGTCATAAAATTTGATCTGATCTTCATCTAGGTCACAACAATAGACAGTCTGCTTAAACTAATAACACACAAACAATTATACATTTTCATGTCTTTATTGAACACAGTGTGAACACTCACAGTGCAGGGTGAAAAAAGTATGTGAACCCTTGGATTTAATAACTGGTTGACCCTCAAAGGTTTTCTGTACTTGCGGATCAGACCTGCACAACGGTCAGGAGGAATTTTGGACCATTCCTTTTTACAAAACTGTTTTAGTTAAGCAATATTCTTGGGATGTCTGGTGTGAACTGCTCTCTTGAGGTCATGCTACAGTATCTCAATCGGGTTGAGGTCAGGACTCTGACTGGGCCACTCCAGAAGGCATATTTTTTTCTGTTGAAGCCATTCTGTTGATTTACTTCTGTGTTTTGGGTCATTGTCCTGTTGCATCACCCGACTTCTGTTGAGCTTCAATTGGCAGACAGCCTAAAATTCTCCTGCAAAATGTCTTGATAAGCTTTGAATTCATTTTTCCGTCGATGATGGCAAGCTGTCCAGGCACTGAGGCAACAAAGCAGCAAAGCAGCCCCAAACCGTGATGCTCCCTCCACCATACTTTTTGGTGGAGGGTTTTGATGTTGGTGTGCTGTGCCTTTTTTTCTCCACACATAGTGTTGTGTGTTCCTTCCAAATAATGCAACTGTAGTTTCATCTGTCCACAGAATATTTTGCCAGTTGCACTTTTGCAAACTTCAGACTTGCAGCAATGTTTTTTGGGACAGCAGTGGCTTCTTCTGTGGTGTCCTCCCATGAACACCGTTCTTGTTTAGTGTTTTACGTATCTTAGACTTGTCAGAGATGTTAGCATGTTCCAGAGATTTCTGTAAGTCTTCAGCTGACACTAGGATTCTTCTTAAACCTCATTGAGCATTCTGCGCTGTGCTTTTGCAGTCATCTTTGCAGGATGGCCACTCCTTGGGAAATTAGCAACAGTGCTGAACTTTCTCAATTTATAGACAGTTTGTCTTACCGTGGACTGATGAACATCAAGGCTTTTAGAGATACTTTTGTAACCCTTTCCAGCTTTATGCAAGTCAACAATTCTTAATCGTAGGTTTTCTAACATCTCTTTTGTTCAAGGCATGGTTCACATCAGGCAATGCTTCTTGTGAATAGCAGCGCTAAGGCAGCTCTAACCAACATCTCCAATCTTGTCTCATTGATGACTCCAGTTAGCTTTTGGAGAAGTCATTAGCCCAGGGGTTCACATACTTTTTCCAACCTACACTGAATGTTTAAATGATGGATTCAATATAGACAAGAAATCCAGGTAATTCCAAAGGGTTCACATACTTTTTCTTGCCACTGTAGAGTTGCCCGGGGCAGCTCTAGCAGGGCAGAAATTTGACGAACTGAGTTGTGGAAAGGTGGCGTCATATGACGGTGCCTTACTGAGCTCTTCAGTAAGGCCATTCTACTGACAATGTTTATCTATGGAGATTAAATGACTGTGTGCTCGATTTTATACACCTGTCAGCAACAAGTGCGGCTGAAATAGCCGGATTCACTAATTTGAAGGGGCGTCCACATACTTTTGTATATATAGTGTATATTTCCTTAATCTATGGGCCAAAGATTGCCATCCATAATCAGGATTTGTATATTGATAACCAAAAAACAATGACTGAATGGATCCATACCAGTCCCATTACTTTCCCCTCCAAAATACATTGAAATCAAGTAATTTAGATAAATGGTTAGCCTTTATTCTTGTAGTTGCCAATTCTTCAAAGGTTGTTATATGAGGTGAATTATGTAACAGTTAAAAAACTTTTTTTTACCACTTAATTTTCTGTTAGAGCATAACAGGTCATTTTACAGAGACTCTTGATGATGAGGTGGAGGTGAAGTGTTCTTTGGAGAACAATCGCTTTATACTGTGTGACTGCGAGAAAGGGAGAGGAATTCCTCTAAAGGTAATGGCTCAACGGAATACATTCAATTTAATAAAATAATAGGTTTAATTGTTTTATCAGTTGTGGCCACATCCCATATAAATAATTGTTGGTTGACTGAAAAAAGTGTAATGGAAAATGTTAGAGTTTATTTGGTTGATATTTGTTTTTTCTCAGAGGGCAACCTTTTGCCCCTTCAAGTATCTGTCTGTCGCAGAGGCAGCTGCAATCCCATTGGATGTTCAGAGCCGCGGAGTGGACGTGGGGGTTGCTATTCTTCTGCAGTCAGCCAATCAGAAGGTGTTGTTAACTCGACGGGCGTCCAGTCTCCGCATTTTCCCCAATGTGTGGGTTCCACCAGGTATGGCATCATTCTGCGGAAGTAACCTTTCAAAATGAAATAGCATTCCATAGGATGACACTTTGGGTAACCCAATTAACCTTAGTGTTGTTTCCTGATATTGGAAGGGTGATTTGCTTTCTTTTTTTCAGGTGGCCATGTGGAACTGGATGAGAGGGTAACGTTTCTAGTTGCTATTAAACAGTGGAAGATAAAATTGATTATTCCCCATAAGTGTCTTTGCCTGTGGTTTCAACACCCTCATGGTCTCTGGGGTCAATTCCCTTCAATCAAGCTTGGTGTGTGTGTTTGCCTCATATCTCTCTTATTTGTCAGCTGCTGGACGCAGGGCTGAGGGAGCTGAGGGAGGAGACAGGACTGAAGCTGGACCCTGGAGACGTCTCAGCTCAGCTGCTGGGGCTCTGGGAGGTGGGAAATCACTGCCTCTACACATCACATTTCTAGGTCCAGGGAATAGTTTGTTAAATAATAATAATATGTAAATGCTTAGAAAAAATCTACTGGCCACAATTCCACAGACATTTGATACATTCTGATTTGTCTGACAGTCCTGTTTGCTCATGTTCTGTTTCTCTTCACAGTCAGTTTTCCCACCCATGCTGAGCAGAGGGATGCCACAGAGGCACCATGTGGTCACTTACATGCTCCTAAACACCTCCCTCACACACCAGCAGCTCCAAGTATCTGCCTGACTGTCCTGTATCTGTCTGTCTGTCTGCCTGCCCTGTATCTGCCTGCCTGCCTGCCTGTCTGCCTGCCTGCCTGTCTGCCTGTCTGTCTGTCTGTCTGTCTGTCTGTCTGTCTGTCTGTCTGTCTGTCTGTCCGTCCTGTATCTGTCTGTCTGCCTGACTGTCCTGTATCTGTCTGTCTGTCTGTCTGTCCATATTCCTGCCTGGTGTTATCATTAAAGGCACACAAAGCCAAATCAAAGAGAAGGCCTCTGACTCAATAAAGACTATCTTTGTTCTAGGCCTCTCTGCACCCCGAGCCTGCTGAGGTCAGTGGCTGTCTGTGGGTGGACGCCTCGCTGGTCAAGGCCATTGTGTCCGCCGTGGACGGAGAGGAGGGTTCTGTGACACCGTTGGAGGGCCTGGCTCCAACCATAAGGTACATCACATCCACAAAGTAATGCACTCAAAACATAAACATAAAAATGTATTTGTGAAAAAAGGTTTTACTGGGCTAATTTCCTCTGACATTAATTCTTTCATTGGGTTCCTCTTAACAATGTTGGCATTTTGTTTCTGTGGTGTTGGTTCTGCAGTGTATCGGAGGTCTCTCCGGAAGGTGGGCTCAGTGAGTCAATTTTGCCATTGTCTGTTTTGTGTAACCGGGCCCCAAATAGCGGAGAGGATGTGGAGCGGGTCAGCACTGGTACCAAATACGCCCTGGAGCTCTGGCTTAAGAACCTGGAGGGACAGGGGACCCGATGTTAACTGTCTTCACTAAACCTGGACGTCTAGCCCTGTGATGAAGTGACTTCCTGGAGGATGACATCACTTCCTGGAGTTTGCCTTAACCGGTGAAGGTCACCTAAAGTGAACTATCATCTTTCAAAAAATCTTGTACGTATTAACCAATAATGAACTTTGGGTGAACTATCCCTTTAATATCTACAGCAACACCTACAAGTCTTATATGGCTGTTTGAGGGCTTTGCATGAGCTATCAATGTTGTGCGTAAGAACAGTTTTTATTGCAAGGGTGTTGTTGTTAGTGATGAAATGTCATGAACAAAGTGGATTTATACTGCAGATGCTTTTATGATCATTATATTCCATTTGCGCCTTCAAGCCACAAGATGGCAATGCATAGCCTACACAGTGATTTCACATTTGGAAACAAGCGCAAAACAATCAGAATTCTGATTTAAGTTTACATAATTATCTTGACTTGTAAATAATAATGTGTTCTTAACTGACTCGCCTGGTTAAATAAAAATGTATACAAATATTTACATTTTTCTAAATGTAATTATTTTCCTCAACCAGCATATTTACTTTTTTTTTACTATACTCAGACAGAAGTTAGGTCTCAAGTTAGTTAGGCTAGGTCTTCATTGTAAAGATAAACACATAAATATGGTATTGTACTTTCAACTGAAGATATCCAATATTTATTGTTTGATGTGATTCAATAATAATCATTTAAAGACTACATTTTTATATGTCATAAGTGGAAGGTGTGTGTCATATAACGAAACCTCTTTTCACCCACACCCAGATTAATATACTGTACATTATGGCAACCTCACCCATGGATAAGCTACTGGGAAATATGCTTACTTTGTTCTTTGGCTGCATTTAGACATGCAGCCCAATTCTGATCTTTTTCCCACCAATTGGTCTTTGACCAATCACATCAGATATTTTTCAGAGCTGATTGTTCCAAAGACCAATTAGTGGAAAAAATAATAATCAAAATTGGGCTGCCTTTGTAAAGCAGCCTTGGTGTGTCAGCTGTGTATGTAGGATTTAACAGCTACTGTTACGGCGTTGCAGTCTCATGGTTGATCTGAAGCAACGTGTGACATTTGAACGCAAATCGGCCAATTTCTACAGTAACTAATTAAGTAAGTGACTACAATTGGTGCGTTAAATTAGGGACACAATGCACATCAACTCAGAATCCACAGTAAAAAAATTGGAAGGGTGTTTGTTTTCTCTAATTCATCATAAGTCATTACATTTTAATGTCACTAGGAATAACATTCAGATGGAAAGAGTTGGGAGTATAATCTTCATCAGATCCTGAACTATCCCATTATCCCGAACTGTCCTGGCTTTTACCATGCAGAGGTAATCGGACCTGTTGTCAGTATTAGGAGCACCACACCCTTTGTGCCAATAGCAGTGGGCAAGTATGTGGCAGGGCATTCAAGGTATAATCAAGTCTTGATGCCACGTTTCCTTGCCAGCGTATTGTCTGTATTGGTGATGTCATGATATTACTGTATGTTATATTTTCTAGATTTGTCTTATCGTCATAGTGTGTCACTTGTCTGATTTTGTTTCAAAGTTACGTAAGAGTGACTCAGTGACTTATTCATTACCACTAATGTATTTGTGTCTGCATATCTTCATATGTAGATTTTACCTTTTGCCATTGACAACTGACAGACAACGTTTGTCATATTGGCCCAAATGCAAAGACATTGACTTATCCTCATTATTGTATTATTAGAATAGGTTGGCTAAATAAGCCTTGCACGGATGCATGGGTGTATGGTTCTATCAGTATGTACATCTACATGCTTGAATAATGTTTTGTTACACCGTTATCAAATGACTTAAGGTTGCATTCTGTCTTTGCCCTTTTTGATTGATTGATTTTAAGCCCAGCCAACCGATAAATCATATTGTCTCTGAGGTCAGAATCGAACAATGACCTCAATGTGTCAGAAACAATAAGACGTGATCTTGTTTGTTTTGGTTGAAAGTTTCTCTCTGATTGATTAATCTTCCTGCTGGACAGTATTAGTAACAGCAACCACTGTGATGTTTTCCTGGAAAAATACACAATGCAACTGTAGAAAGACATATCTAATACAGACTATACAGTTAGGGGATATGGAGAGGAAGGGACATACACCTTATGCATTTTGGATAAGAATGCGGTTTGTACTGCACACCTTGAAAAATGTAAGTCTTCAATTCTCAATGCCACTTGGTAGCTGGTTATCATGAATGTTATGTAGCCCATTGGCCAAAATAGCAGAAAGAGGTGTTGCCTTTTTAATACACACTGACTTGCATATAATGGACAAAGTTTGAGTAATTCTCAATTTTATGGAGTCTGACTAATTTCGTAATTTAATACTATACCTTATTCTTTATCACACCGCCACACCCAGCCTAACTGTAAAGCACGTTATCTAGATACCTATTTACTTGAAAAGAAAAGCCAGGGGGATGAGGGCAGGCTTAGATACAAACAGAGGCGTGTCTGTTCTTCCCTAGCTTCAGTTCTCCTGATGAACAGAATCATCCAACAGAGGCGTGTCTGTTCTTCCCTAGCTTCAGTTCTCCTGATGAACAGAATCATCCAACTCTTTTACAAACCATGAATGCATCCAAACCAGTTATGCCCATAAAAATCTAACAAACTTTATTTATTATTTACAATATTTAATCCCAAAATTATTTAGATTTTTTTAATGCAAAGTTCAAAGCTCCAATGCACAGTCACTTCAAATGTTTACAGATAGTTACATCTCACAGATTTGATTAATAATGGTGGATTTATTTAATCAGATTGTCAAATATACATAACATTGGTGTTTTACTCACTGGGTTGGGTTTGTGGAATAGTTAACTTGTTGGCATGCTAGTATCCTATCTCAAAACATGTCTTATCCAGTGGTAGGGAATTAGATCTGGATCTCTCAGCCCAAGTCAAAAGGTTTGATTTACAGTCTTTGAAAACAATTAACTTCTTGTTAACTGTACCTGATTGGGTATTGTCCTTAGGGGCACCCCTACTCATTCTTCTTCAATGTTAATTGCAGGATACATATGTTGACCCCATTTACTGATCTAGGATCAGCTTTCTTTTTTACCAAGGTTAAGCTTGCCTTCAGTAAAGACTGAAAATACAACTCAACCCATAACCACAAGGAAGCCAAAATGGCTAGCATGGCCTCAGAGCCATTAGAAACATCATTTATATATTTCTGAGCACATCAAGACATATGATACCTTTCAATGGCCTGGTTACTTTAGACAGAAACTAAAGTAGGGAGGTTGGTCGGGGAGGAGTAACATATACTAAATGGAGTGTCTCTGATTTACGTACAGAATAATACGAAATACAAATGGAGTCAATGGAATGGTAACAACCACATGGAAACCATGTGTTTGATACCATTCACATGGAAACCATGTGTTTGATACCATTCACATGGAAACCACGTGTTTGATACCATTCCATTGACTCCATTCCGGCTATTATTATGAGCCGTCCTCCCCTCAGCAGCCTCCACTGGTAAAAACATTAGGAATAAAATAACAGGACATCTGCATTGCTTGCTGTTTGGGGTTTTAGGCTGCGTTTCTGTATAGCACTTTGTGACACCAGCGGATGTAAAAAGGGCTTTATAAATCAATTTGATTTGAATAAATACAGGTTGAAATTACAATCAGTGAGCCAACGCCATGATCTTCAGAGATAATTGGACCATTTGTACAGAATTGTCATTGCTCCCATGCATATTACTTCATAAGGTCATTTCAGATGGTCTTCTTACCCAATTGACTGGAGCTTCTGGAGGAAAGAGAAGTAGGGAAGGGACAAAAAAACAACCAATCGTAAAAACAGTCAATTACTTCAATTAAATATATACAGTATCTTCAACATTACATGAGTGATGTGTTTTCTTAGGAAGTTACTTCAATGTGTTTAATCAATATGTATGTTGACACATCTCTACACACCTATATCTACAATAATCAGTAGTCTACCTATTCAAACCTCACATTGAACCCCATCCCCCTGATGTATAGAAGGAAAGAAAGCATTCAGGGGAGATTGTCTCCTGGAATTTAAAACATGAAACTACACTTCCTCTGTGTACCTGACAGTACCACTGAAGTACATAAGCATACAGAAAGTGTGTCACCTACTGTACCTATGTGTCAGTACTCGTTCACCACATGCATCCCTGTTCGGTTTTTCAATGGTCCCCCCATTTCACCCTGTATCAGAGAAAGTATCATCTCATCAAAGGTTTAAAACAGTCTGTAAAGATAATACTGCACACAAAATAATTTACAGGCAAAACTGAATATTGCAGTCTGTTTTTGACCTGTTGTATAGAACTGCAATGTTAGCTTATCTTACAGATGTTCGTCTGTTCTAAAGCCTTAGTTAACGAAGCTTGAAAGACATCCATTCTGCTGAATTGTAACAATAAATCAAACCGGTGATTCATCAATAAAAAGGGCTTTGGGAGGAGAAGGTCATGTAAAGAGAACAGTGGTTGTGGATTACAATGTGTCTGTCTGCTGTCCGTTGCCATAGAGACAGGTGACAGAGGGGGCACTCTTCTCATTATATGCTAGTCAGTCTCTGAGAAAATGTTGGCAGACTAGTACGGAACGACCATGCTCAGTAAATTGATCAAGGAGAGTTGGAGGCTGTGAACAAATAGTCCTCCAATGTCTTCCACTGTCCCCTTTCCAAAACAACATGACAAACATGTTCATACCACCGCTAGCAGCAACACAGAATTAAAAAATATATCTACGTAAATGTAACACAATTATATGAAGTGCATAAACACATATACGCAACAATATCCTTATACAGTAGATTGAATATAAGCAATATACAGTGTAAGCTAACTCAAACTGTACATTTCCAATACTAAACAAATATCTATGATGCATACATATCAACGCTAGAAAAAACCTGAGTAGATTTCCTCCTCACTTCACAACCTCTCATGTGTGTGTGTGTGTGCTTGAGGTGTGCACTGCAGTGTGATGAACATGCAAGTCTCATTAGTACAGTCAATGGTCTTTTTGTTTGGTGTTAAGGGAGAGATCTCACTCTCCCTGACGTTGGTAGATCCCATGGCATTTGTATTTAGCATCCCTTTCATAGCTCAATCGAGAATATATATTTTTTATGTCCACAATAAACACTACCTTTTTTCAGTCAAATCAGGGTGTTGCCAGTCATTCAAAGTGATATTGATGAGTAACATGTCCCATACAGGAAGGTCCTTGGATGATAACTCTGGTATCATCCCTCATACGTACCCAAGGCAGGATTAAAGCTATAAACTCACAGCTCACAGATGATTGTGTTTAATTGGTTGTCTGGTCTACCAAGAATATCTGCTTATGTGGGGGTTTGATTTCGGAGATAAGCAACTTGGTGCATCAAATGAAAATAGGTGGCTTGGGGGGAGGAGTATGGCTTGCGACCCTCTCTGGAAGCTACAGGGGTAGTTCGGCTGAGAGGGTAGAGGGGAAGGCTAGTGTTTCCCACGCCTCAGGTTTCCCTGGTCAAAACCAGAAGGGCACAAAGAGACATCTATCTAACACTGAGGCAGAGCGGCCAGTCTTAGTAACCATAGCCAACCTGCTGAATGCAGAATCTGAGCCTGTGTGTGTGTGTCTATCTGGCCTCTCTGCCAAGACATAGGACTTACATTAGGCTTGCCGTTGGGCACGTCGAAGCGGCTGTGTGTGGAGTACATTTGGATGTCTGCCCCGTGGTTGATCTGGTTATATGGGCTGAAGCTTCCATCTCTCTGCCTACAGCACAACCACACTAGCTGAAGGTCAAGAAAAGACAAGAATCATAGTACTTTTAAAATGGCCTCCTTAGCATGACATACTGTAACTGTTAGAGCAGGGTTGTGGCTGTTTCTGAGAAATTGGAGGTCTACAATGCATTTAAGGATAAACAGTGTGCATCTGTGTGTCTGTTTGTTTTTGTACTCACCAGCAGTATTAGGAGAATAAGGAGGATTAACAAGATCAGGGCAGCCAGTACCAATAGAGCGATCCCCCATCCTGGGACTCCCTCTCTGCCCCCAGCAACTACAGCTGCAGCATTCTCTGTGGTCTTATGGGTCACCTCCGTATTCTCTGTGTTCTTATGACTGGTTGTTTGGCCCGTAGCAGCCTGATACTTGCTTGTTGCTCTCTCAGTAGGGGCAACTGGGGGGTTAGATTGGCCCGAGGTAGTTGTTGATGGAGAGGTTTTACGAAAGACTGTCGTGTTACTGGTCTGGGGAGGATTTTTAGGGGTAATAGGGGTGGTTGTGTTGCTAATTGTAGTGTTATGGTCTCCAGGAATATGGGTGGTTACGTTGCTAATTGTTGTGTTTTGGTCTTCAGGAATATGAGTAGTAATGTTGCTAATTGTAGTGTTATGTTCTTCAGGAATATGAGTGGTAATGCTGCTAATTGTAGTGTATTGTTCTTCAGGAATATGAGTGGTAATGCTGCTAATTGTAGTGTTATGTTCTTCAGGAATATGAGTGGTAATGCTGCTAATTGTAGTGTATTGTTCTTCAGGAATATGAGTGGTAATGCTGCTAATTGTAGTGTTATGTTCTTCAGGAATATGAGTGGTAATGCTGCTAATTGTAGTGTATTGTTCTTCAGGAATATGAGTGGTAATGCTGCTAATTGTAGTGTTATGTTCTTCAGGAATATGAGTGGTAATGCTGCTAATTGTTGTGTATTGTTCTTCAGGAATATGAGTGGTAATGCTGCTAATTGTAGTGTTATGTTCTTCAAGAATATGAGTGGTAATGCTGCTAATTGTAGTGTTATGTTCTTCAGGAATATGAGTGGTAATGCTGCTAATTGTAGTGTTATGTTCTTCAGGAATATGAGTGGTAATGTTGCTAATTGTAGTGTTATGTTCTTCAGGAATATGAGTGGTAATGCTGCTAATTGTACTGTTATGGTCTTCAGGAATATGAGTGGTAATGTTGCTAATTGTAGTGTTATGTTCTTCAGGAATATGAGTGGTAATGCTGCTAATTGTACTGTTATGGTCTTCAGGAATATGAGTGGTAATGTTGCTAATTGTAGTGTTATGTTCTTCAGGAATATGAGTGGTAATGCTGCTAATTGTACTGTTATGTTCTTCAGGAATATGAGTGGTAATGCTGCTAATTGTACTGCTATGGTCTTCAGGAATATGAGTGGTAATGCTGCTAATTGTACTGTTTTGGTCAGGACTAGTGGTGGTGGTTGTGAGGGTATGACTACTTGTGATACTAACTGTTGCAAGACTGGTGATGTTGCCAGATGAAATCATTGCTGTAGATGCAATGTCATCCCGACCCTTCCTGAACTGCTAGCCGTACTAACTAAGGCAGCTGTAGTAGTCGTCGCTGCAGGGGTATTTGTGGTAGATGGTGGTGAGGAAGTTACGGTTGCTGTGGTACGTGCTACAAGAGGTAGTGTGGCTTTTATTGGAAGTTGACCTAAGGAATAAAGAACATATTTGTGATTCCTGCTTTATTTGACTAATAACAGTTTCTTAAGCTATTTACAAAACAGTTTTTTTAACATACAAATGAATCAGGCTTCTACACAGCAGAAGTAGATAAGGTTGCCATCTTCTTTACCTTCAGTATAGGCGAGGTCCAGAGCAAGGGTTTTGGATTTATTTGATTGGATATGAGTGGAAAGTAGACCTTTAACCAAAGTTGGAATGATCATGAATGTAGTCATAAACATTAATGTCGAGTTTGCAATGACTGATCCATTACTGCAAGAGTGAGACCAGTAGTCAAAAATAATTATAACGTACAATTGTCAATGTCCTTAAGAATTATATATTTTTTCAATGGCAGAATTTTAAATTCAACATTAGAGCTTACCTGAAGATTATATCAAATACACCCAGATATTTGTCAGACTCTGGCAAAGGGCTGTGGACGTCATCCATCTGAAAAAGAAAAAGACACAGCAATCAGAGGAGCACTTTAGTATTATCCTCCAAGCCTACAAGGCATGTCTTCCCACCTTTACTTGTTTGAATATTGAGAATATTGTAACAGGTTGTAAGGGAGGTATCTATAGTATCCTTGTCTATGGTGTAGTGGAGTGGGTCAACTGGAGTGTGAGCTAGTAGTGATGGCTCTTTTTTGCTGTTTACTGTTAGAATAGTGCTCACTGCTAGGTGTTGGAGAGCTGATGATGTTGGTGACATAGAAATCCAATGAATAGAACAGCCTTGGGAACATCTAACCCTGGCAATTTGACAGGTAAACTCATGGGTACACTCGCAATGGTTGCTTGGTATAAATGCAGTAAAGAAGTCAATGGAACTTGACCAAAACAATGGAAATGTGTGGGGGGAAAATGCCGTGGGGGAAAGATCCCGAAGCTCACCAGCAAAATGTTCCTACATATATATAGGCTATTGTTTATGTGTGTATTGTGCTTGTATAGATGTCAACCCCAATACATTTTCATGTCATCATCACCAATCAACTGCATTACAGTTAAAAGCGACTGACTTCTACCACTGATTGCATGCTAGCTATGCTACCGGCTTATACGAACAAGAGTTAGCACTTAGAAGTCACTTCTAAGCCTGAAAGGGACTACTTCTAAATGTTATGCAGCGAAAACAGTCAAATATATCAAAATCAGACTTTAGTAACCACATTGTGGGCCTGTTAATATACATCAATCATGACGTATTTGACGAATATCCATTTTGTTAGATCATATCTGTTGAATGTGCGCCAATCCAGCGTCATTCTTCTATACCCCTCGGTCTGTGTTCCCTTGACCTTTTTACCGCATATATTGTGATGCAATAATTTCCATAGAAATGTAGAATGTTCATTCAAATGATGTTAACTGATGTGGCTCATGCAATATAATGTATTTTTTTAATGTCAGTTGAGTTAAATCAACAAATCACAGCATATATTGATGGGTACACTTCCTGCTTTTACTTCCTGCTTTTCTCCAATGGGTACACTTGCAATGGCCGCCAGTCCACACATTATGCCACAATTGACTTGAATGGGGACGCCCGTTCTATTAATTATATTTCTATGGTGGGTGACTTGTCTTGGCAAGCATGAAGTATCTCCACGACAGAGTTATTTTGTGAGTATAAACTGAGTGATGATTTGAGGCTCTGTGGACTGACTTGAGCAGTAAAAAAACACAGACTCTTACCATCTGTTCCACCTGTTTCCTCAGCTGTTTGTACTCCTTAGAGCTTTGATTATTGAGTGACTCAGTGTAAATCTGGTTGGTGATTCTGACGCATAAGTAGTAGGCGGACAGCGTAGCTGGGGTGGTCTTGTCACTGCTGCTGGGTGTTGCCCTCCGTAAACGGGAAACAGGCACAACATCAGCAAAGAAAAGGAGTGCTGTACAGGAGAATGGGAAACAAGCCGAAATTTAGCAGAAATACTGTTTCACAGCCATCGAATAAATTACTGCCATTACCCTTAGAGACTGACTGATTGAAGTGCCAATTACAGCCAATAAAGGTAGCCTTGTACTGTGGACATGATTATCTGTAAACAGACACTTTGAGTTGAAATGGGGGGGGGTCACCATTTGTGATCTCAATCACTGCAATAATGCATTATTTATACTAATTTAATCCAAAACAAAGTTTGCAAATGTGTTTTCTCAGTGCGGGAAATAAGTTGTTTTGTCTTATCCCAGGGTTTTGTCTTATCCCAATAGTTGATTGAGTGGGGTCGATTGTAAATCCATAATACTATTCTGTTACTGCATAACCCTGAAGACATTTTATACATTATGACAGATGACAGATGTTTTGCTAAGATTTAAAAATCTTCTCAGTGTGGGTTTTAACTCCAGTATATTGGCATCACTCGAGGCACCTGAGGAAGCAACTCAAAGTAAAAAAAATAAACAATTGGCCAAAATGTCATCAAGAAGGCTCCAGAGCAGCCGGGGACAAGAGAAGCATGAAAAAGTGGTATTCTGGTTGTGTGCTGATAAGGTTTGACTCTCCGTAAACCACAAAGTATGATTTACTTAGATACAGGTAACTGACAAAATAAAGGAAACACCAACATAAAGTGTCTTAATTGGGTGTTGGGCCACCACAAGCCAGAACAAGTGTAGGTGTTTAAGAAGTGTAGGTTACAGTACAACACAGTCCAATGCTTCCCATGCAACAGTGGTTCCCAACCTTTTTCGGTTACTGTTTCACCAACTGAATTCTGCTCTGCCCAGAGTACCCCTGAAGTACCCCCTCGTGTGCATTTTACCAGTAGGCCTATGGTCTCATGAGTCTTCTCAAGTACCCTCTGTGGATAGGCCGAGTACCTCCAGGGGTCTTAGTACCCCTGGTTGGGAATCACTGCCCTACAACAGAATTCTTTAAAGAAATGTAATGTGTAAATGTGTTATAGGCTACATATTTAGTATAATCAATAAATTAAGATGCATGGAAGAGTAGATAGATAGATAATGTTTTCTGCCATACCTGAAACAGCCAAAGTAAGAATAATCCCAAATTTGAGTGGTCTTTTCTCCATGATGTATCAAACAGGTAGACAGACTAACGTTTTTAAAAGAAAAGCCAAATACACACAGTGGACGTTGGGAATTAACCTGGTTGCCTACTTGTGAGAAACTATTTCTGTCTGAAAGAAACGGTTATTTTATCATCCAGATAATTGTGCAGGTAGGACAGGTGTATGGCGCGGGGCAGACCCTAGAATATGAGTGTGCGCGTTGGAAGAGAACGTAAATATAGATATTCGTGGTGTATGACGCCAACCAGTGGCCAGAAGGATTTGCTATCGGAGTATCAGTTTCACCTTGATGCTGTAAACCTTTGAGAAGCAAGGCACAAAAAAGGCATGAGGCAAAATCAACAGCCTGACACAGCCACTATTTAGTAAACTGAGGGAAACTACTCTCAAATCCATAAATGGAGCAATGGCAAGGACTGAGGTCGACATGATGTTTGCAAAGACTAAAATAACAACAAAAACATAAACCACCATTTTGAATTTGATAAATGATAGGATTAGTCTTGTACTAAAAGTTGTACTAAAATCATTTATATCTTCCCAGAATAAATGGGTGTGTATCATTCATTGAAATTGATATTGAACAACAGGAAACCCTTACAAAAAATATTTCCGTTTTGAAACTGCAGTCGACTGTGGTATTTTGGACGCAGTGATCGCAGAATACCTACACAGCAAAATTACTGCAGTAAAAAAAAAAAAAGGTTTTATTTTGGACCCAGTATTTGGAGCATACTACAGTTATACTGCAGTCTGACTCCAATCTTTTTTCGTAAGGAAGATTGTGCACGTCATTCACAATTTCCCTCATCCGTATGTGGAACCCTTGTCTTCTACTCGGAAAACTGATGACTGCGGTATCTGAATTAAGGACATGCAGTGGTTAGCCTACTTACTGTTTTATTTTTCCAGAAACACAAGCGAGAATGCAATTGAAACAACTATGCAAAGGAAACTAGCTAGTTAAGCTTGCCAAAAGTGCACGATTGTTACTTACCTACAACAATGAGACCTTTTCTCCCTGATAACAGTAATCAAATACACATTGTGACAACTCTCTTTCTCCCTATCCCCCTCAATCCCACCCCACGCCCCAAATTCACCCTCTCTTGCGCACACCCTCTCGCCTATAGATGGGACATATATAAAGGTCAGGGAACAAGATGTGACGTAGTTGGGGACATGTAGGCTACAATTTTGTGTACTGGGATGTCAGGGTATAGAACAATTGAGGACAGGGAGGTGAATTATAATACAAACCCTGTCAAATGGATTAACCTTCTTTGTACTTCTTGGCACATTCGCCACACGTTGTTCTGCCACCCTATTTCACAACATTGATGTAAAAAGTGTAATCCCGCTTGCAATCCTGAGGCTTTGAAAGTAAACCTGGATTCTTGAACAGAAATATGGGGTAATATATTACAACTGTTTTCACTTGTGTGAAGGAAATTCTATTGATTTCAAAAAAATAAAAGTGTCTGTTTTTATGATACCCCAGGCTGTAGAACAGCGACATTATTCATGCATCACTTTGAAGCACATTTTAAGCCATGTGATGAATTGAGTCAGTGCTGCTCTGTTGTCTGCAATGATGGAGGAGTGGTGTGAGTTGGTGACCTATTTCAGTACATAGATATTCCGCACTCCTTGGCAATCTCAGCAGTTTGGCACTTTATGTGTGCTACAACACCTCACCCTAAAGATGTGTTCAAGTTGGATGCAGGTGACATTTCTCCTTGCACACTTGATTGTTGGTAAGATTATTGAAATGCACAACATCTACTATTGTTGTATATGACTGTACATTAAATACCAAGTTGCAGATGATTTAGTCTCTATAGTCAGACTTTTAACTATGTTTATGCTCTCCCACAGCAGGAGCAGTGGTATACCAGTACCCAGGGTCACTAACAGTGGCAGAGGGTACCAATGTGACATTTCACTGTGACATCAGTGAAATGGGAGGGGAATGCTCTTATATCGTATGGGTGCAAGTGGGATCTATGAGAAAGCTCACACTCTGGCCTCGAAAAACCTACAGTGTCCACACCAACACGGCCTGCCTCCTGAACATCATCAATGCCAACAGGACAAGTGTGGGCATCTTCTACTGTGCCCTGCTTAACGGTGCCATGCTGAACATGGGCAATGGGAGTGTGCTGGAAATCTCTGGTAAGATCAGATGCTTCTCCATGGTTTATATTAGTGTTCATATTTTCTAGTCCTGGGAGGTATACATTTGGTAGTTATGACATGTCATGTATGTAATGTTCTCTCTCTTCCAGACCCTATCACCTCTGACGTTACTCTGGAGGTCCTGGTGCCTGTGGACTGGCAGGAGGCCCCCTCATCCCCAGTCCCACTCCTGTGCCTGGTGTCTGGACTGGATCCCAGTCAGGCCAGGGTGTACTGGGAGGTGGAGGGGAAGGTTCAGTCCTCAGAGCGTTTACCTGAGGTTCAGTCAGAGAAGCCAGCCAGTGTCAGAGTCCAGCTCTCTGTACCTGGCCATACCTGGGCTGAAGGTGAAGAGATCACCTGTGTTATGGAGAGTACCAGTGGGTTGAAGATGAACAAGACAGTCAGCAGGATGGGTAAGAGAGATCGCCCCAGGGCTATGGGTTGCATTTGTTTAGAGTGTCTCTCTGTATAAGTTTAAAATGATGTAGAACTCTTATGTGTCAAAACAAATGGTATATTTTTAGGAATGGAGCGGTCCAGACAGGGAATGTTTCTGGCCATCTCTTTGGGCAGCATGTGTATCCTTCTTTCTATTGTGGTGATTATCATCACCTTGTATGTCTGCAGACTGAGACACGACCCTCGTAAGTACTGTTTGTATTTGATTAGTTATTCATGATTGATGACTTTTCTACATCTATAGCAGCAGTATATTATATAGGCTATCAATAGTATCTTTAACATATTGTATCATAATATTTCCAAAGGAAAGAAAAGATTTCAACCCTACGAGCACGACCAGGACGGAGCACAGGTAAAATAACTTTTTTTAATAAATGTTTGTGTATTATACTATTCTTTTTCTGAGATCATACTATTACTATGTTTTCTACTATTACAATTTGTAATGATGATGATGATTGTGTTTTCTTGTCATTCAGGGTCTGACTGAGGTGCAATATGCCAGTTTAAAGTTTGGAGCTGTTAGTGGCAGACCCTTACCTACAGCCGCAGCTAAAAACAGACAATATAAGTAGGCTAAAGCTGCCCTAGTAAGACCTTACGTGTGAATTAAATTTTCTACAAAAACATAAAAGAAGTGCTTATTCATTCAGGGTCATCTGTTTGTCAAAATGCGCCTGTGCTTTCTTGCTTATGTTTTCTGACCTACTTATTTGAGTCAATGATGTAAGGATTTTTGCCTTTAGAATAAGGAACTTATGTAGTCAGATTGTGTAGTCATTTTACAAGCTTTGTGATTAAAAAATCATTTGTTTTGTTGAAATAATAGCCAAATGTAAATTACATTAAAGACAAACACAAGTTTAATTTACGGAGTGAACTAATTTCTCTAGTCATATGCTGATGAGATTTTTGTGATAATAGTCAGCAATAAAAATGGGTCACAGATGGAATCTTTTTAATCTCCAACATAAATAGTACATCCTGTTTGTTTCACATAATGCTCAGCAAGTACAACAGCACAGCTCCATTTGATGGTAAGCATTTTTGTCCTCTTAGTATTTCAAAATATCTCACAAGTTAGGTGCGTTCTATAACTTAAATGATGGAGCATCTTTCATCTCTGTGATGTTGCAACACAAACCCACAGATTTACATCATTTTAGCAGACGCTCTTACCCAAACACAGATGGTGTTTGACCTTAAGCTATTTGAAAGTGGAAATAATTGATGTATTATCTATTTATTTAACCTTTATTTAACTAGGCAAGTCAGTTAAGAACAAATTCTTATTTACAATTACAGCCTAGGAACAGTGGGTTAATTGCCTTGTTCAGGGGCAGAACGACAGATTTTTACCTTGTCAGTTTGGGGATTTGATCTAGCAACCTTTCGGTTATTGGCCCAACGCTCTAACCACTAGGCTACATGCCGCCCCAATCTATACAGTATTCATAGTCTGTATTATTAGTTTATAGTTCCCATACACACTAGCTGTAAATCAATCATTTGTATTGTAGGCTGTGCCGGTTTCCTTCACTTGACACATCATTATGTTGCAGTCACTGTCCAGCAGAAGGTAGTAAAGAGGTGTAACTTAGTTTCTGTTTAAATGCTCCCTGAGTAAGCAGAGGCCATTCAACCCTCCAGGTGCCATAGCAGTCCATAAACCAGAAACCTGGACATTTTGACTGCCATTGTAAAACATTGGAGTTTTAGAAACTGACCAGTATATAGACTGCTCTAAAATACTTTATCTAAGTCCCCTTTTTCTCTTCAAAAGATCAACCAGCTGCTTTCACATTAGACTTTCTTAAAGGAATTAATGTCAGATTGAGGGGTAAGTGTTGACACTGAGCATATATGTAGACTGTTTGATAATCAGTGTATAGGATCATGGGAGGAAAATTGAGGGGAATTGGGGAGAGGGGTTAACATTTCTCAATGTATGCAGGGACTAGATGTGGAACCATTGTAAGGAAGGAAGGAATGGTGATATTTGGCTCCTGCCCCCTTCCCCCGTCTTGATAGGAATGCGTGAACTCCTTTCCTCCTGCTCGGTTTGATGATGTCATGGCTTGTGCATGTCCCTTTGGCACGGGCTCTGCCAGCTGCTGAGCTGAGTTTGTTGCAAAACAGACACAGCATTATTTCCATGTTTAAGAGCTCCGTCGGGTGGGTTAAAACATTGCCTTTAGGTGGATCATTCTTCCCTGTCTTCTCCTTCTTTCAATGCTTACATTGTAGGTAGACCTGTTGACATTAATCTTTAGTGAGTGAAAGAAAGTAAAACAGAAGCATTTGATATAGATTATACAGTAGTTTCATTCATATTTTATATTCTGCCCTATGGATAGACAGATTGAGTTCAAAGTTCTTGTTACACTACCACTTGTAAGAACATATAGAGGTATGAATTATCCCTTGCGTGAGTTTCTTTCATTTTCCACAGATATCAAAAGTACAAAAGCCTCTTTAACTGTTGAAGTGAAATATTCCAGCATTAATCTTCCTCAAACATATATTAAAAAGCCATGTATTGGTTTAGAAGAACATCTGCTAAATCTATTCTGACATAGACACTGGAAACATTTTCCAGGTCAAAGTCCTGCTCCAAATATTTGGAAAAGACAGTCCGGAGAGTTGACCACAGTTTGTTGGACCAATTTGACCACTGTTTATAGAATAATTACAACATTCTGGTAAATATTGCACCACAAAAACATAGGGGGAGCGCATATGTTGATTTCTATTTTTAATGGCAAATGTTGTTCAAAGTTCCATTGTAATTGACAGAATATTGTTAATCATACATGATTTTGATATCAAAGGACTATCAATGGGCCGGGGTGGCTAGTTTCAAAAACGCCTAGACAGAACGTTCTTGAAGTCTGGAGTCTAGACAATAAATGTAAACGTTGTCAGTGGCAACGAGAGGTATCACTTCCGAGTGAAAGGTCGTTCAATTATTTCAAGATGGCTGTCCCCTCGCAGATGGCAACTTCTGAGCTGTACTGCTGGGAAGGCGATTGGGGTTTACCGTCTGTCGACACTGAGTGTTTAATTATATTGGTAAGATATCTATTATGATGTAATTCCAGAAATATCAATATTGCAAGATAGCACAGCTTGGCTGCCTTCATATTCAGTTGCAAGCTAATGTCAATGTTCATGACGTTAGCTTGGACATCACATCCCTTACTGACATGGCTATCTACTAGTTGTCTAGCTATTTGTCATAAACATTTCACCGTAACTAACGGTAACAGTAAGTACATTTACATGATAGTTAACGTTATATGGGCTGCTACCATGTAGTTACACTGCAAGGTGAACATTGTTACATTAGTATCTACGGCTGGCTAACTTATACCGCTTTCAGCATGCACTGGCAATTTGCAAATAAATCTCACAAGAATGTAGATAATCGAATGTACCTAGCTAACTAAATCAATGAAAACAAGCAGGTGTAGGTGAACAGCTGTAAGTACAGTAAACCTTCACTCTACCTGCCTGCGTGTGTGTGTCTCAGTGAAGGCTCCTCAGAGGAGGAAGGGGAGGGCCATCCTACTCAGTGAATTTCAGAAAAATACAAATAGTGAAACATATATAAAGTTATCCTTTTTAGATGATAAAACTATACTAAATATATTCACATGTCACCAAATGACTGATTAAAACAGTGTTTTGCAATGAAGTTCTACAGTAGCCTTAACGGCACCATATAGGGTAGCACCATGGTGTAGCCAGAGGACAGCTATTTTCCGTCCTCCTTTGGGTACATTGACTTCAATTTAAACCTTGGAGGCTCATGGTTTTCACTCACTTTCATAGACTTACACAGTAATTATAATGACTTCCGGAGGATGTTCTCCAACCTATCAGACCTCTTGCAGCATGAACTGACATGTTGTCCATCCAATCAAAGGATCAGAGAATTAATCTAGCACCGTAAGCATATGCTACAGCTAGCTAGCACTGCAGTCTATAACATTTGGTGAGTAGTTGACTTGGAGAGAAAGACAATAGTTTAACAGTTTTTTAAAAATGTATTTATTCAAAAATTAAGAAGTAGCAGAGAGAGCGAGGGGGAGCTAGCTATATATTTTTTGTTAGTTTATCTTTCACTTACTTAGCTAGCTAGCTAATGCAGCTAATTTAGCCTACTCAACAACCTGACTCAAACAGAGAGGAATGCTATTTTTATGTTAGCGAGCTAGCTAAGGCAATCCTAGTCAAGGTAAGCTTTCGGTTGTATTAATTTATTGCCACTGGAGCCCGTCGGTGCAACTGCTAAACTGCTTGCTGTTCACTGGACTGTGTGATTGTACACATGGATTGTGGGTTTACTAATGTGTTAGTTCTAGTACCTATGTTGACTATGACGTTAACTGATATGGGGACAACGATGTAGGCTGTGTAGCGGTTAGCGATTATGGTATGACGGTTTTGCTTGTAGAGTTTAAAAAAATATATATATATATATATATATATATTTATTTATTTATTTATATATATATATTTTTTTTTTTTTTTTTGCCTGGTCACAGACAGATGTTGTGTTGTGTACTGAAGTCCACAAGTGAAGGGAAAAGGAGAAAGGAGGAGACCGCGTAGATGCGAAAAGGATTTATTCAACGAGCATTGTGATGATGCTGTATGGGGCTGCTATGAAAATGAACTGTGTGTGCGGGTGATCAGGGGTGTAGTCATTCCGCCGATTTCTGTTGCAAAATGTTTCTTAAACGGAACGAAACGGGGATGGACCTACCGGAATTTGTCAAATAGAAACTGTTTGAACTAATGGTTAAACCCCAGATCAGGTAGATACAGGCAAGATTGTTCCAGGCGGTATTGAATGTGTCACTGTCTGTCACCTTGAGTACTCCAATTTGTCTCACAGCCTGCACCTACATTATACACTTTCATTTGTAGTCTAGGTTGTAGCAACGATGGGTATAGGGCACATTGTTGTATCAAGTAGTAGCCTAAACCTATCAATGTTACATTGAGCTGGGTGAATGGAATGGTAATGACAGTCATCCAATACGCTGTAATAGAAATGGCCATGCTCATAAAAAAGTCCTCCCTAATCCTAAACTGCACTGACCACCACTGGTGTGAGTGTTTTTGGTTTTACTATCCTTGTGGGGGAAAAAATGGCTATTTTAGTCTTAGTAATTAGGGTTGGGGTTAAGGTTAGGGAGTTGGGGAAAATAGGATTTTGAATGGGAATCAATTGTTTAGAAAGGAAAGGATCTAGTCAGTTGTACAACTGAATGCATTCAACTGACCCCACAAGGAGAGTAGAACGTGTGTGTGTCTGTGTGGCCATACAATATTCTGCAACACAGCTATAATAATAGCCCTAGATTCAGAAACAATGGCATTAGCAACTAGCTACGTGTTGTGACACCCAAAGAATCCTAATAATTATTAGGATCTGGACTGGACAGTTCATGACCTGTCATCTTGTAGGCTGTCCCTAACTACTGGTGCCAAATGTTTGAACATGTGATTGATTACCTGTCAATCATGAATTATGAACATTACAATCATAATCCATAAATTCAACATAGGAATGTAGCATAGCCTAACACATGATTAACCACACAGATCATGCAGGTGTTCGGCTACCCTCCCAAAGTTATAGCCCTAAAGTTGACAAATGAGGAGGAAGTAATGAAGGAATCTGTGCAGTGTGCAATCTTGGAAGACATCTGGAGCGAAGATAAGGCTATTCTTAAGGCTATTGTCTGCTGCCCTTTGTCTTACATGCACCACTCTATACACAGCTTTTAGGGGATATGGCTTTATTAGCTAACTCCAAGCCTCTTGCTACAATGCAGCAGAGGCAACTGTAACTGCCTTTAGCTCCCCCCCGCAGTTTCATACAGGAAATCCCAGGTATGTCCATCATGGTTCAGTTCTCATGGTACCCATGTATATAGTCGTGGCCAAAAGTTTTGAGAATGACACAAATATTAATTTCCACAAAGTTTGCTGCTTCAGTGTCTTTAGATATTTTTGTCAGATGTTACTATGGCATACTGAAGTATAATTACAAGCATTTCATAACTGTCAAAGGCTTTTATTGACAATTACATGAAGTTGATGCAAAGAGTCAATATTTGCAGTGTTGACCCTTCTTTTACAATACCTCTGCGATCTGCCCTGGCATGCTGTCAATTAAATTCTGGGCCACATCCTGACTGATGGCAGCCCATTCTTGCATAATCAATGCTTGGAGTTTGTCAGAATTTGTGGGTTTTTGTTTGTCTACCCGCCTCTTGAGAACTGACCACAAGGTCTCAATGGGATCAAGGTCTGGGGAGTTTCCTGGCCATGGACCCAAAATATCTATGTTTTGTTCCCCGAGCCACTTAGCTATCACTTTTGCCTTATAGCAAGGTGCTCCATCATGCTGGAAAAGGCATTGTTCGTCACCAAACTGTTCCTGGATGGTTGGGAGAAGTTGCTCTCGGAGGATGTGTTGGTACCATTCTTTATTCATGGCTGTGTTCTTAGGCAGAATTGTGAGTGAGCCCACTCCCTTGGCTGAAAAGCAACCCCACACATGAATGGTCTCAGGATGCTTTACTGTTTGCATGACACAGGACTGATGGTAGCGCTCACCTTGTCTTCTCCGGACAAGCTTTTTTCAGTTCATTTGCATGGCAAAGAGGGACCTTGCAATCAATTGCGATTCATCTGATCACTCTTCATAACATTCTGGAGTATATGCAAATTGACATCATCCAAACTGAGGCAGCAGACTTTGTGAAAATTAATATTTGTGTCATTCTCAAAACTTTTTGCCACAACTGTACAAACCCCAAAGATTGTGTTGTATGTGTCTGACTGTAAGCAGTGTTTTTGATTTAGCTGAACATTCCTCCAATGTAAAACCTAATAATGTTCCATTTGGTTTTCTCTTAATATAAAGCCACCCAAAACATCTAATGTATTACTGTAAACCACAATATTTCCATTGTGCATGTACAGTTAAATGACTGATGTGGTCACAAGCCATATATGACAGCTTATATTACCTTGCAGGCTTGATTAAACCAAATTTGAGCATCATTAACGACATTTTCCTCCCTGGCAAATTCTCAGACATTAAACCATTTTTTTTAATGTGTGTGTTTTGGACCCACATCTTACTGGAGGGAACAAGATGTCAAATGTGGGTCTGGAAAGTGACTTTCCTCCCCTGATACTTTTTTGGGTGGTTGGAAAATGCACATCTTGCTTGCTTTTAGTTTGTGTCTCAGTGTGGTCTCTGAAACCACAAAGTGGCTACTGAACTGGAGCCATGTTAGTGACACATCATACTCTTGGACAAACTCTTGTCTGGAAATTAGCAATTTCATTCAGAGTTTTCCAGGATGCCCCCCGGGTTTTCACTGCAACTGGGTAGATTTGTGTCTGGTGATGTGTCACATTCACAGACCTCATTCTTTCCATTAGTGAACTGGCAAAAAGTCACTGCATTTAGGCTAGAGGTCTGTACATTCCACCTATTAGGAAATTGCAAAAGTGAATAAGAGAACCTTCCAGATTTTTCTTTAAAAATGTTTATTTTTTAGTTATTTAAAAATTACAGCATTAGCATATCTACTTGATGGTTACTGCTGGATTAGTGTATGTTTATAGCGTATGTTATTGCCAATGGCTAGTCTAATTATCATAGTAAGCATAGTTAATTAGAAAATCATGTAAGAGATTGATGTTAGTAACAGACTGAGACTCAGATTTTTCACGTTAAAATATAGGTCAAACAAAAACAATGATTGCAAAGTTAAACAAACCATACAACTCTATGCATAGGGTCTACTTTTAACAATAAAAAAACACATTCACTTGAAGAACAGTGCAGATGCAAAGTTTGGCATACATTTTAAAGTGAAAAATCTGAATCTCAGCATCACTCTTTTACTGTGAAATTGCCCTTAGTCTAACCCTAATCTAGTGATACCCTTCCACTGGTAGTCTATTTGTAAAAAAAAAAAATCAGTAGTAGCCTACCATGTCTTTCTACTACAGGCAAGTGGCATTCATACATATCCAGAAAAGCAGTGTCTCTCTTTACATTCCTCAGATGAGAAGTGTGTTGCTCTGTTTTATTAAGCAATGATGGAAAAAAATGATTGGCAGTGCAATGTAGGCTAGCACTCAATTACGTGCACCTGTTTGTAGTCTCTCAGGCAGAGGAGAGGACGGTGGGGTCTGAATACTTATGTAAATAAGGTATTTTATTTTTTTATTTTTAATACATTTCTAAAGACCTGTATTCACTTTGTCATTATTGGGCGTTGTGTGTAGATTTATTTAATCCACTTTTGAATAAGGCTGTAACGTAACAAAATGTAGAAAAAGTGAAGGGGTCTGAATACTTTCCCGAATGCACTGTATAGTATATACACTGAGTTTACAAAACATTAAAAATGCCTTCCTAATATTGAGTTTCAGCCCTTTTGCCCTCAGAACAGTCTCAATTTGTCGGGGCATGGACTACAAGGTGTCAAGTGTTCCACAGGGATGCTGGCACATGTTGACTCCAATGCTTCCTACAGTTGTCAAGTTGGCTGGATGTCCTTTGGGTTGGGGACCATGATACATGGTATCTTGATACATTGGAAACTGTTGTGTGAAAAACCCAGCAGTGTTGCAGTTCATGACACTCTCAAACCAGTGAGCCTGGCACCTACTACCATACCCCATTCAAAGGCACTTAAATATTTTGTCTTGCCCATTCACCCTCTGAATGGCACACATACACAATTCATGTCTCAAGGCTTAAAAATCATTATTTCCCTTATCTCCTCCCCTTCACTGATTTTTAAATTGGATTTAACAGGTGACATCAATAAGGGATCGTAGCTTTCACCTGGATTCACCTGGTCAGTCTGTCATGGAAAGAGCATGTGTTCCTAATGTTTGTACACTCAATGTATATTCCATACCACTGTTCCTCAAAAAGTATCTTATGGTCTTTGGTCAAGTTGCTGATTTCTAAGTTTTGTTCAGTGTGGGTAAATTCATCTCATCTGTATGGCTTTGAGGAGCACCGGTGTCAATCATCTTTCCCTCTTATCATCTACTTCCATGATTGGAATCTGTCTTGTCAATAGTAGCGTAATGGATTCTATTTCATTACTTTAGAGTGCATTTGTTACCTGCATGGAACTGCGCATGATGATCCAGCTTTCACCTGGATTCACCTGGTCAGTCTGTCATGGAAAGAGCAGGTGTTCCTTATGTTTTGTGTGTGTGTGTTATGGTATGCAGTATGCACAATAATTCATTCTAGATAGGCCTTCACCTAGGCTACATATCTGTATAGACCTACCAATATATTAGTTATGTCTTTTAGACCTGTAGGGTAGGTATGAATTTTATTTTCATTCTAGCTAGTCTTCGGGTTTACAACCAAAGATAAAAAGTTGAGGAAGAATTTCCTAATAAAGTCGTAGCCATGATGTCAGCCTTTGATGTTTTTAATGACATTTTGGTTGGGTGACTTTGGCCAACGGCAGAGAAAACCCCAGCTTTTCTCCATTCTGCTCTCTTAACTTTCACTGGCTATTCCATTATTGAAGATCTCGTTCAGCCTTCTTGAATGAGTTTTTCAATCTGAAGTGATATCTGTCCTTCACAGTGGAGCACCAGGCCCAATGTTGATACTATTGCTGTACATTGTGCAATCTAAATAAGCCACGGTTGTGTACTGTACTTGACTTAATACAAATGTCTGCTTGTGATTGTGATATGATCAGTTTGTCATTATTGTGGGCAGACCCTAAATTACATGATTATATTTCTTCTCTGAGGTAAAAGGTATTGAATGACTGTATCTAAATTATTTGAGGTGTTATCGGTTTTGATGATTATAGGATACATTAAGGCCATTCTTAATGCCCTGGGGCCAGCCGACAGTGGGGTTTGTAAGTACTTGCGGACACTGTTGAAGGAATTACCTCTTCTTTTCCATGAGATTACGTCCCGTCATGCCTGTTTGCAAGCACAGTCAGGTCGATCTGTTCAACTCTGCCAAACCACATTTATAGGAATGTCATTTTATGTATGGCTATCTATCAGCCAGATACAATCATAAATGTTGCTGTGCGCATTTGCCTTGTCAATCTATAGTGCATTGTGTCTTTAGGCTACTTTGTATCAAGTCTGCTGCAATACAACAATTGCTTTGAGATCCATTGAAAGGCATATTAATGCAGTCGATAACTGTTTGCTTATTTCATTCTGGAATATAATTTTCCTTGTGAGTGCAGGACACAGTAAGCGGAAATGAAGGACCATTCCATGAATGGTGACCTGGGCCCAGATTGACACAACCTTAAGAAGAAATTTCTTCTTAACTGCCATTTTTTCCATAACTAGATTTATGAAGAAAGTCAAGCAAAGTTGCTATTCCTCAAAAATGTTATTGGAAATGTTTTTTCTCTATTTATTATGTTTCTTCCTTAAGCAAAAAGTTAAGAAGAAATTAGATTCTTGAAAATAAAGTTATTGGATTTGTTCTTAATTCCAAGATAGCTAAACCCTTGTCCTAAATTCTGGTGCAGTCAGAATAAGCTCATGAAAGCGATTGAACATGTTTAATTCACTCACAAACGTCGTCTGAAAGTTTCTGTATGGATTATTTTAAACCCAAGAACATGTTTTAGTAACAGTAATCTCAGTACGAATTATGCTAACATGATTGCCATTGCTAGCTAGATAGCTAGCTAAATTGGTTGCCTAGCAACTAACATCTTAAGAAGATTCATAAGAAGATATTTAAGAAGTTTGTAAGAGAATCATTACATCTTAAGATATTGTTGAGGAATTGCACTTACGAACTATCTTATGAATTTATTTTTTTTCTTAAAAAGCTTCTTAAGTTTTTGTGTAAGAAGTGTTTTGTGAATCTGGGCCTTGATCTTAGTTTGAGAATGTAGGCTATGTCTAGACACCTATTCTGTTTCTATTAGGCCTATTGAAGTTTCTCCTTCGCAAGCCTTTTTACTCTGGTCTTGTACTGCTTTCCTTCTACTTTTTCAATCTCCTTATAGGCTACTTATCTCTTCAGGAACAGTTTGTTCCATCACAACTTGCTCAGCTACCTGCCACTCCCTTCCCTTGCCTACGCACACGGCATGCTCCAGGGCTCTTTCAGGCAGGGCAGGCTCCACATCCTTTCTTCCATAATCTCCATCCGAACAGTCTAAAGCAAGAAATGCCCCTCTCCCATTGATAGAAATCAGTATTGTGTAATCTACATTGTTACATCTACAGGTGTTTATGTCCGTCCACAGTGATTAGGGACAGGTTTCTACAAATAATTCATTTGCTATTTTGCACCTGCGCAAAGTTTTTATTTATTTTTCATCATTTTCAGAAGGCTCAATGTCTCATTCCTAGTGTCAACCTTTAATTTCATCCTTTTTGTTGTTTTGGGTGTTTTATTTTTGGGGCTCCCGAGTGGCGCAGCGGTCTAAGGCACTGCATCTCAGTGCTAGAGGCGTCACTACAGATCCTGGTTCGATTCCAGGCTGTATCACAACCGGACGTAATTGGGAGTCCCATAGGGTGGCACACAATTGTCCCAGCGTCGCCCAGGTTAGGGTTTGGCCCAGGTAGGCCAGACTTTGCTGTGGTGCTAAAGGTTATGGAGTATATCCTGGTGTCCATGGTGTCTAGAGTTAGGCAGCCTATCCCACAATCATGTTGTTTATATGCTTGCTGTTTGTTTTTACATGTTGTGTATTGGGTCCTAATTGAACACCTTAATTGAGGTGTTCATGCCTCCCTCCCCCTCCCTTTATGTCAGTGGAATTATTTTGGGCCCAGCTTGGATGCTTCCTGGATGCTTTTTTTTCTTCATACAAGGCAGTGGAAACTAAGGCATGTCTGGCTCAACATGTTTTAGCTCAGCGTTAATCTGTTAATCATCTCCCTTCAGGCTTATGCAAAGTTTGCAGGCGCACCCCTCAAACTTCACAAGATCGGCAACCCCTGGAGAAGTCCCACTGGTAAGATGTCTTGTCTTTAGTTTTTAGTCTTTTTATATTGTTTTGTCTCAACTCGAGAAACATGGCTGCATTAATTTACTTCAGAACTAGGCATATTCTCCTATAATCAAAGGGAACACAGGGAGACTAAGAAATGGAATGGAAGGAAAATGTGCTATCTATAAAATGGGCAGAAAATATCTCCTTTTTACTTTGTTCTTGTTTGTTATTCCTTTCTCTTACTATATTATTTCTCCATCTGTATAGTATGTTTTTCTTCATTCTTACTTTCTTACTTTCCAGACTTAATGTCTTCCCTCTCTTCACCAATGGCATTCCTCTGCCTTTTCTCTCTTCTTCATCTCTAGATTTTCTCTCTATCCCACTCTCCTGTTCTCTCTCCATCGGTCTGTAATGGTCACATTAACAGTGGCTGTTAATGAGTGGTGTTGTGAGGTGCCCGTCTTTATGATGAATTTTCCTCCTTTGCTAGGCTCCCTGCCTGCCCTGAAGACCAGCGAGAATGGGAGCCTCTCTCGGCCCAGTGACATCATCATCCACCTCAGGAAACAGGTGACAGAGAGACCGCCTGCTCATGTACAGCACAGTCCTCTGCTTTGTCTGAAAGAGCTGCTCCATGCTCTGTTCCACACTTGCTTAAAGTGAATTATGATCCAATTTCCCATTGAAAAAGCAGTGTCTCCTATGATCTTTCCTCCCATCCCCCAAGCTCAATTAAATGCACACTTCAGCTAATGCCCAGATGGAACCCATTAGCCAAGATACTAACTGCCCCTGACTGGTAGGGGGGTTGTGAGCTACTGCAGTAGGGATGTTAGAAACCACAATGCAAAGCAGATTGATAAGTGCTGTTGTGGTGTCAATGTGAGCGAACAGGGAGGAAACCCTGGTGAGATCATCCCAAAGGATTGGACAGTAAAGGGGTAAGGATGGTGGGGTTTCCAGACAAACCTCCCAAAGTCAGCCCAAAACTGCTTATTTTACCCTCCAGAGCAAGGGAGGGAGAGGGAGGTAGAGAGAGAATCTCTAAGATGTCCAGTCATGTTGAGTTCTTCTTGACCCCAGCAGGCGCCATTTCAGACTGACTGCCCTGCAGTCATGAGGTTAGATAGAAAACACTTGACCCAGAACACCTAGACTGCCTGGAGTCCCATAAAGGCCTCCACATAGAGGTAGCTTTTCAGTTTTTTGAATGGGTTTCTGGAGAACATAGAAAGTGCTAATGGTGTAATCACGCCAAGGCGGCTCATGGTATTGTTCCAGAAGGGCTTTAAAAACTATTTTGAATACCTGACAACAGCAAGACTGGTTTAAGATGTTGTGGTCCGTGAATCCTGTCGCTGATGTTCGTGAAAGGTGATGAAACGCCTGAAGTGTGTTGTGATATGAACCTATCTTTCAGAAATACAATGCCGACTTCGACCTGTCTGCCAAAGAGGGAGCAGACACTCTGGCCTTCACCTCACTCCTGGAGGAAAAACTGATGCCAGCTCTGGTGAGGATCACAGTTACTCAGAGAGAACAAGACAGACAGGGAGGGGTCTGAAGGGAGTGATAGAGAGCATGTGTGTGGATAGAATGAGTGACGAGGTTGTAGAAGACATTTCTGCAAGAATGAGATGACGTGGAAGATGTCATTAGTTGTGCACTAGTGACTGGGTTGTGCCACATCACTCCGATTATGGCAAAAAGTTATTATCATTTTGTCATTTTATTTTGTCACATAACCGCTTACTGCGTTTTTGTCCTACTTAATCTCGCTTCTCTCTGTCTCGCTAGAAAGATTGTAGGTAATTATACCTGGTGCTTCATTGCGTCCTATAAAGAAATACCTCAAACATTGTTTCCTGTGCCAGCAGAACCGTGTCAACATGGAACAACCTGTGGCTTCCTGCAGCACTTTGAACTGGGATAAACAGCCACTGTGCTCTCAATGCCAAAATGTGTAGCTCAACTGCTGGATTTTGTGTCTGTTTGAAAAATCGGAATATCCTAAGGATTCTAATTCATAGTGACCACTATGTCATTACCTCTAGCTTGTAGAATCCCTTTTGCATCTCTTTCACACTTTTGTGCTTCTCTCTCTTTCTGGTCTAGGTCTATACTCGGTGGATTGACCCTAAGAACTATGTGGAGGTGACTCGGCGTTGGCACGCGGAGCACGCCCCATTCCCCCTGAACTTCTTCCTGCCCGGCAGCATTCAGCGCCAGCAGCTGCAGAGGCTGAGGCTGGTCAGGGGAGACGAAGAGTTGACGGCAGGGGAGGAGGTGGAGAAGGAGGTGAGTTGAGGGGGAGATGGAGGAGGTAGGGTAGGTACACCCAAAGGTAATTGTTGTTTTAATAGTCTTTCTAATCTTTCCAAAGAACATTTTATTATGGGGCCCTTTGCAATCAGTCAAGTATGGGGGGGGCATACTGTAATGGTACCATATCATTTATATTGTTTATACAGAATTCTTAATGTAAAAAATAGTACTGTGGTGATTTAAAAAAAGAAATGCTATGAAGGAAAAACCTTAGATACATATATTGTTGAGAAAGCATCACTCTGCAAAAATGTCACCTGATGCCAAAATATGCAGTTGGCACTCATGCATTGAGGAAGAAATCCATGCTGAAACACCTGTGAACAGTAAAAAGCAATAAACCATTTTTGAAATGAAAAAAGAGGTTCAAGACTATTTCCTGAGTGCCAACCACATGTTTTGAGTTCTTGTCCAGTTCCACCTTGTACAACACACATTTTAAATATACCACTGCTGTTAGCAAGTTAGACTACTACTTTTCATTAAAAACACCTACAAATTCCAGGTGTGTGAATTGGGATAGGTTATCAAAAAAAAAAGTGTGTGAATAGGGCCATTGGGGGTGTTACGTTGTGATTAAACCATGTGCTGAGAGAGCTGTGAACATTGGACTTGCCTCTGTAGCTGAGCTGACGCATGCTTCAGACATCATTGCTCCCTGTGATGATGTAATGGTTTATAGGCTTGCCATGGGAACTCGACTTGTTTCCCAAAGTGCTGGTCCAGGGCAAAGCTTTATCTACATGCATGGCTCAGGTCCAGGGTACCTTTTTTCAGTCTTATAATGGTTAAAGATCTGAATATGGATGCAGAAAGCTGACCCTAGACCAGTGTTTTGGTATAACCTCTTGCAGAAGTTCATTTAAGCAATAAGGCACAGGGGGGTGTGGTATATGGCCAATATACCACGGCTATGGGCTGTTCTTATCAGTGGCGGTTCTAGCTTGTATGGCTCCCTGGGTGAACCCCCCCTTCAGCACCGTTCTGCACTAACTGCAATTTTTATTCAGACTTTGGAACAACAAATAAATAATTGTAACGTTTAACGACTATATATATATATATATATATATATATATATATATATATATACACACACACACACACACACACACACACAAATAAGACTCTTAAATATCAAAAAGAAGTAACAAAGACGAATAGAAACAAATTATAGTATATAAATACAAATAAAAAAGAGAATTCAATTATTACACTATTACCTTATTCCTAACAAAAAACACACAAATAAAACTCAGGGCGCCCACTCCGACAAGGTTAATTGACCCACTGTCCCACACGGTGACATGATATCATTGACGTGATGGCAAATGAGCGATAGAAAACCGATCGCGCAAATGTCATCATTCGGAATATGACATTTTTGGTGCGGGCGCCCCATGCCCCCGGCAAGGTGCCGCCATGTGCAGCTGCCCATTTCGCCTATGCCTAAATCCGCCACTGGTTCTTATGCCCTACGCGGAGTGCCTGGACACAGCCCTTAGCCGTGGTTTATTGGCCATATAGCACAAACCCCCAAGGTGCCTTATTGCTATTATAAAATGGTTACCAATGTAATTAGAGCAGTAAAAATAAATGTTTTGTCATACATGTGGTATATGGTCTCATATACCACGGCTGTCAGCCAATCAGGTGTTTTTACGCTACTGCTACTCTCTGTTTATCAATAATGCTTAGTCACTTTAACTATACACTTATGTACATACTACCTCAATTGGGCCGACCAACCAGTGCTCTCGCACATTGGCTAACCGGGCTATCTGCATTGTGTCCCGCAACCCGCCAACCCCTCTTTTACGTTACTGCTACTCTATGTTCATCATATATGCATAGTCACTTTAACCATACTACCTCAATTAGCCTGACTAACCGGTGCCTGTATATAGCCTCGCTACTTTTATAGCCTCAATACTGTATATAGCCTGTCTTTTTACTGTTGTTTTTATTTCTTTACCTACCTATTGTTCACCTAATACCTTTTTTGCACTATTGGTTAGAGCCTGTAAGTAAGCATTTCACTGTAATGCTTACTTAATGAATACTGTTGTATTCGGCGCACGTGACAAATAAACTTTGATTTGATCAGAATTCAGGACTCGAACCACCCAGTTTCTAATAAGGAATATATCATGATTCAAAATTATGTGAGAATTTGGCCTGAGGTCGGTTTGTCAACACCTTTCTCTCTCCAGCTGTACCGCGACGCTATGGAGTGTATGAACCTTATCTCGCAGAGGCTGGGCTCAAACAAGTTCTTCTTCGGAGACTCGTAAGTCCACACAGAGAGGTTCTACTTCGACATTAAACTCGGAATTCAGCACCTCAACTTAATTCACTTGCATGGCATCCATATGTATCTCTAACTACATGACGCTGTTCCCTCCAGACCTTCATCTCTGGATGCTTTTGTCTTTGGCTACTTGGTGCCCATCCTGAAGATGAAACTGCCCAATGGAAGACTCCAGCAGCACCTCAAGTCACTGGACAACCTGAGCCACTTCTGCTCCAACATCCTGGCGCTCTACTTCCCCAGCGAGGGACGAGGTGTGGGACCACATAACATACTGTACATGCAGTATGACATTGTCTTCAATGATATCTATTATATAACTTGCTATTGTTGTTAACTTTTGAATTCCATGTCTCACACTTTTTCATTTTTTGTGCAGAAGGTATCAGTCGCAAGGTGTCCTCCCAGCCTGAAGGGGGTGACGCTGACAACGAGCCTGGTAAGAGGCGCAAGCAGCTGCTGTCGGTCCTGGTGGCCCTGGGCGCCATGTTGAGCTACGCCTTCCTCACCGGCATTGTGGCTATTCAACACGTCCAGCAGGAGGCACTAGACCACCGTTCCCCAGGTCTCAGGTCACTCTCCTCCCACGGGGAAGAGGAGGATGGGGAGGAGGAGGGCTGAGGATGGGGAGGAGGAGACGGCCGCAATTCAAAACTGATCTCCTGTCTCTATTCCTAATTCTTTGTTGACGCTCCCTCAGCAATCTGGAATGACTGGAGAGGTGTTAACCAATATGGCAGAAACTCCAGTTAGCCTTCTAGACTAGGTGGAACGTTTACTCTACTGCTGATGCCTCAACAATCCCTTCAGATCCTGGAGGAGGAGTCAATAGGCAGAAGGGGCAAGGGGTTGGTGTTTGATTGGGCCAAAGCCATAGAGTACGATGAAGAGGAGGAGCAGCACTGTGGGAATATACATTAAGATGCTTCAACATGCACCAAGAGTGCTTCGATGTCTTACTTGGAGAATGTTTGGGTGTTTTCTCTGCTTTATTTTGACTGCCATTGCACGATAATCATAGATCCAAATCATGATGTTGCTTTGCTTTTCTCAATCTCCTGATGCTTTATCTTATGCAACTTATTATACTTTCGTGTGTAAATTATATTATTAAGGGAACAAATCCCAGGTAGCATTCGGGAAAATTGAATTGTTACTGAATTCTTAGTAGCATTAGCACCTTTCTGAACACTTGCCAAAATAACCACAATCTCCACCACAGTAAACAGTGTGTGGGGTCTCTAGATGTTTAATAATAATAATTTCAACAGAGGAAATAAAGGGGTGACTTCTTGGTTTATATCCTTTTCATATTATTGCTTGTCAGGCTGAGAACTCTTTTCTAATTTTTTCACCTACCATGAACTTGAGGGCCAAGCCTGAAGTTTGGGGCATTTAAATGTTTCCGGGCCGATTCAAAATCTTGTGGAAATTGCCCTCCCCAGTGCAATTTGTGGTCAAACAATGTATGCATAATGTGTGCTATAGTGAAGACTGTGCTGGCCCTATTCCTGCATTGCAGCAAGTCAAAGCATCATTCAATAAAAGAAACGGGGAAGTTCAATAAATCACTTTAATGTTCCAATACATCAGCTCGCTGTGTAAAAGGCTTCTCCTGCTTTAGCATGCTAGGCTACTGTTGATCTCTTCAGCCATACAAGGTTACATTATTGTCTAATTCAGAATTGCAAGATGCTCATTGACTTTGTATTTTTCAATTTCTTAAAGGTAGCCTGTTGGAGATAAATTATTTATGGTATGTAAATTTGTAATGCAATCGTTAGTGAAGTTAACCTTATTCAATCTTGTTTTGAGGGCAGAACTAATGTTACACACAGGTTGCCATAGACCTTAACCCTAAACTTAACCAATCACATTTCTTGCCTAAACTTTATCTAACCCCTGAACTTGCCTAACCTTAACCAATTGGGATTGCTTGCCTAAATTTAACCAAACACATTCAAAGCTGCCCTCAGAACCAGATACAATAAATATGCCAAAAGGAGGATGTGGGGTGTAAAGATGATGGTCCCATATTGAGGGGGAACACCTGTAGCATGAATATATAGCGTACATTTTTTATAGCGTGAAATAGTTGAAAAACAAAACTGTAAATATATACATGTGGGTTTTATTTTCATGGTTGAATAATTGGGTCACATACATACATACATACATACTTTAATATTGTGTGGAGGAGATATGTTATTTTGTGTAGTAACTATTGCGATAGGCCTATCAAAAGTTCAGGGTATCTGGAACAGGGGTGCTTGGAAAGATGAAAGAGCATGCTGCACCTCATCTAACATATTACAATATATGGATACATATTTCAGCCTGGTCTCAGACTACACTGAACAAAAATATAAATGCAACATGGAAGATTTTACTGACTTACAGTTCGTATAAGGAAATCAGTTTGTTGAAATAAATTCAGTAGGCCCTAATCAATGGATTTCACATGACTGGGAATACAGATATGCACCTGTTGGTCACAGATACCTTAAAAAAAAAGGTAGGGGCGTGGATCAGAAAACCAGTCAGTATCTGGTGTGACCACCATTTGTCTCAACACAGCTTCTTCACATAGAGTTGATCAGGCGGTTGATTGTGGCCTTTGGAATGTTGTCCCACTCCTCTTCAATGGCTGTGCGAAGTTGCGGGAACTGGAAGATGCTGTCGTACACGTAGATCCAGAGCATCCCAAACATGCTCAATGGGTGACATGTCTGGTGAGTATGCAGGCCACGGAAGAACTGGGACATTTTCAGCTTCCAGGAATGGTGTACAGATAGATCCTTGCAACATTTATTGCAATTGATAAAAAACAAGTGTGTTTGTTGTCTGTAGTTTATTCCTGCCCATGACATAACCCCACTGCCACCATGGGGTACTCTGTTCACAATGCTGACATCAGCAAACCACTCGCCCACATGACGCCATACACGCTGTCTGCTATCTGCCTGCTACAGTTGAAGCTGGGATTTATCCTTGAAGAGCACATTTCTCCAGCATGCAAGTGACCATCGAAGGTGAACATTTGCCAACTGAAGGCAGTTATGATCCAAAACTGCAGTCAGGTCACCCTGGTGAGGACAACAAGCACGCAGATGAGCTTCCCTGAGACGGTTTCTGACAGTTTGTGCAGAAATTCTTTGACTTGTGCAAATCCACAGTTTCACCAGCTGTCCGGGTGGCTGGTCTCAGACGATCCCGCATGTGAAGAAGCCGGATATGGAGGTCCTGGTCTGGTGTGGTTACATGTGGTCTGGTTGTGAGGCCGGTTGGACATAATGCCAAGTTCTCTACAATGACGTTGGAGGGGCTTATGGTAGAGAAATTAACATTAAATTGTCTCGCAAAAATACTGGTGGACATTCATGCAGTCAGCATGCCAATTGCACACTCCCTCAAAACTTGAGACATTTGTGACATTGTGATATGACAAAACTGAACATTTTAGAGTGGCCTTTTATTGCCCCCAGCACAAGGTGCACCTGTGTCATGTTCATGCTGTTAAATCAGCCTCATGATATGCCACTCCTGTCAGGCGGATGGATTATCTTGACAAAGGAAAAATACTCACTAACAGAGATGTAAATACATTTGTGCAAAAAATACGCTTTTTGTGTGTGGAACATTTCTGGGATCTGGGGTGGATGGTTGGGTGTATAATCCTAACGTTTAGCAACCCAAAGGTTGTGTGTTTGAAACTCATCATGGACAATTTGAGCATTTTAGCAACTTTTCAACTACTTACTACTTTTTTGCTGCTTTGTAACTACTTAGCATGTTAGCAAACCCTAACCTTAACTCTTTAACCTTAATCCTTACCTTAACCCTAACCCCTATCCTAGCTAAAGTTAGCCAGCTAACTAGCATTAGCCACCTAGCTAATGTTAGCCACAACAAATTGGAATTCGTAACATATCATACGTTCTGCAAATTCGTAACAATGTACACTTCTCAAATGCATAGCATACCATACTAATTGTGGTTTGTAACATATCATACAAAATGGATGACGGACATCCACAAATACCATACGAAACGTAACATATCATACTAAATGAGTATCTCAGATTTACATACAGAATAATACAAAATGCTCTGAGACCAGGTTGCATATTTGAATATTACTGTAGTCAGATAAAAGGTTGGGAGAAGATTGTTTAAACAATAGGCCCTGAGGTGGTGTGGTTTATTGGCCATATACCACAAACCCCTGATGTGTCTTATTGGTATTATAAACTGGTTACCAAGGTAATTAGAGCAGTAAAAATAAATGTTTTATCATACCGTGGTATACAATCTGATATACCATGGCTGTCAGCCAATCAGCATTCAGGGCTCGAACCACACAGTTTTAATAAGAAATAGACTTGCCACATGACCAATAAGGATGAATAAACATTTCCATATGTTTTCTTTTAGGAGATACAGTGACTGGAACTGTGCACCTGGCCTTGTAGTTCCTGGCATCCCCCCTCCTTGTTGCCCCAATAACAAGTTTCACTCAAACGTGGTCTCCGCATACCAACATCTGCGCATGACGCCATCGGCAAGGAATCCCGCATAGGCTCCTGTTGACGCGGGGTTTTTTGTTTTGTTTAGCGAGTGCGTGGCGTGGCGTGGCATGCGCGTCTCTTTCCGCATTGGAATATTTGAGATCCACCCTTCTCCCCTCTTATGGGCTTTGGAGCAATCAGCGAGCTGCACCGCGATTAAAAGAAACTCCCTCTGCTTTCAATGAAATCTCTAGGGGCTGAGTTTAATGACCCTGAAAAATGATCTGGGAAAGAATTCCTGTTTTAAATAGGGAAAAAAACGCGTGTACATGATCACCCTAATTTTCCACGAATCAGACATAAACGCAACACTGCATGTGCGCAATCTGCAGCAATGAACAGAGGTCAGAAATTCGGCTGGATTCAGTTTGTTTAACAGTGCTAAAACGGTGAATCATAACACATCCAACTCGACCAGGATAAGACCGTACATTCACTCATATTTTCCTCAGGAAAACCCATATGAAAAACCAGACACTAGAATCCAAAACCATACACAGTACATGCCTGTTGGAAAGGTGGCAATCCAGAAATGTGGCAACAATGAGTGTGTCTATATTTTGCATAGGCCTATCCAGTTGTCATCAAGGTCCAATAAAGAACATATATTTTCTCCATCACATGCTGTTAAACCCAAGTTGCCCCGGCAACTCATAAGTAATCAAACAAAAACATTTCACAAGCTGAAGGATAGGAAAAGAAGGGGGAGGGCTGGAGACTTGAGGAGAGAAGTTTTATGCATGTAGAAGTTTTACTCATGTAGCCTTTTCATGCGAAAATGAAATGGCCATTTTACAAAGATTCAAAATATTTGTTGAATGTAGACATTTCTGTAGCTTTCTTTGGTTAACACTGATATTAAAAATAGATATGTGTGCTTTGTACACATGCAGTAATACACTTGGTAATGACATGCTCTCCAGTGCACATTTATACTTAAAAATATATAATCAAAACAATTCCTAAATAAAATAGGCCCTAATCTATGGATTTCACATGACTGGGAATACAGATATGCATCTGTTGGTCACAGATACCTTAAAAAAAAGGTAGGAGTGTGGAACTGAAAACCAGTCAGTATCTAGTGTGAACACCATTTGTCGCGCTGCCTCATGCATTGATCAGGCTGTTGATTGTGGCCTGTGGAATGTTGTCCAATTTGCTGTATATTGCCGGGAACTCGAACATACTGTCGTACAGATCGATCCAGAGCATCCCAAACATGCTCAGTGGGTGACATGTTTGGTGAGTATGCAGGCCATGGAAGAACTGGGAAACTTCTTGTATGACCTCTTATACACTATATTAGGTCCAGCCTTTGGGGCTTTGGTTTTCCTAGATATGGCTACTGTATTGTGATCACTACATCCAATGGATCTGGATAGTGCTTTCAAGCACATTTCTGCAGCATTAGTGAAGATGTGATCAATACATGTTGAGGATTTCATTCCTGTGCTGTTTGTAACTACCCTGGTAGGTTGACTGATAACTTGAACCAGGTTGGAGTCACTGGTTACAGTTTGAAGATTTTCTTGAGTGGGCAGCTTGATGAAAGCCAGTTAATATTTAAATCACCAGAAAATATATCTCTCTGTTTATTTCACATACCTTATCAAGCATTTCACACATGTCATCCAGATACTGACTGTTAGCACTTGGTGGTCTATAGCAACTTCCCACAAGAATGGGCTTTAGGTTAGGCAGATGAACCTGTAGCCATATTTCTTCAAAAGTATTTAACATGAGATCCTCTCTAAGCTTTACAGGAATGTGGTTCTGAATTTAAACAGCAACACCTCCACCATTGGCATTTCTGTCTTTTCTGTCAATGATATAACCTTTTATTGCTACCAAAGGTATTATCTATTATAAGTGAGTTTCAGAGATAGTCAGAGTATGAATGTCATTGGTTACTAGCAAATTATTGATTTCATTAACATTGTTTCTTAAGCTACATATGTTAACATGTGCTATTTGGAGCTCTTTTCTTGGATGCTTACTATTTGTCATTGGTTTACTGGGAAGTTTAACAGAAGTAGATATGCTCATGTTATATATGTTAGTGCAGGTTGAGCTGCACACTGGACTTCCTACTAGGGCACACCGCCTCAGTGCTAACAGTATAAATCTGGTTCATAGGCACATGATTACTGCATACAATAGCTGAAGGATCAGCAGAGGCATTCAGAGCAGTTAGAGGGACATAAATTGGGTTACTTACATTGTGTCTACCAATGCCCCTGGTATATTGTACATTTGCTGAAGCATTATGACAACTCAGCGTCACAATGGTAGGGTGCTACATACGCCTCTTGGAGGAGGGAACTCAACACCCTGCTACATCTCAACTCCCCGTGGAGTGAAAAAGTATGTGATTGTAGGTTCGGGGGAAGGGCGACAGAGGCAGAGAAAAATACAGTTTACAGGGAATTTATTATTCCTTAACATGGTAAAGTGGGGAAAAGGTAACTGGGCTTGGGTCATTGATAAATCATTGTCTCAACACATCCTTTTGATGCTGTGAAAGGATCTAGGATGATTTGGGATCCCATTCTCCTTATAAATGTATTTTGTTTCCAAAAGGTATCAAAACTGTCAACAAAAGTTACACCCATTGAACTGCAATAATCACGTAGCCAGTTGTGAAGAGAAATATTCCTGCTAAAGCGTTCAATGCCACGATTCAGAGAGGGCACAGGTCCAGATATGATGGGTCTTTTATTAGTGTCTAGCAGAGAATCAGTCAGCTCTTTAAAATCCAGTTTAAACCGTCCAGAATAGCCCTTCATAATGTAATTAATATCCCACATGGACTACGATAGAATACATTTTCATGTCCAGACGTAGTACATTCGGGAGCAGCTTAGTAATGTAATTTACTCAAGCTCCGGGATAGGCCATTGTAGACTCATGCTTGGCAGAGCCTACACCCTGCACTTTATCTGCGAGCTATTGGCTAGAGCACACTGTGGGAAGACCAGAGTAGGCTATACACATTTGCTATTTAACGCAAAAGTTTTTGTGAAAAACTATTGAGAGTTGAAAATGTGATGGAAACACATTGAACTTTAGATTTGGCCTACAAATGAATATAACACCTCTATGGAAAGATGAGACTCATGAACAAAATGGTGTTCTCCGTTTTGCTCAACAACCCCTTGTCTGATAGTAGCCCAAACAATTGAATGGAAGTATGGAGATAGTTTTGTGCCAAAGAGTTAAGGAGTGTCCAAAAAAACAAAAATATTTCCTGAGCTTTCTTATATCTCCTAGATATAGGACAGACCCTTCAAAACCTTATTCCTTATGATTTATTTTTTGACTGTCTTTTTTGCCATTTATGAATGTGTTATTGGGCTATAGTAGTAAAGGCCAAATTCTATTTTATCAACAACAAAACATATACAGTTGAAGTCGGAAGTTTACATACACGTTAGCCAAATACATTTAAACTCAGTTTTTCACAATGCCTGACTTTTAATCCTAGTAAAAAGTCCCTGTCTTAGGTCAGTTAGGATTAGCACTTTATTTTAAGAATGTGAAATGACAGAATAATAGTAGAGAGAATGATTTATTTCAGCTTTTATTTCTTTCATCACATTCCCAGGGGGTCAGAAGTTTACATACACTCAATTAGTATTTGGTAGCATTGCCTTTAAATTATTTAACTTGGGTCAAATGTTTCGGGTAGCCTTCCACAACCTTCCCACAATAAGTTGGGGGAATTTTGGCCCATTCCTCCTGACAGAGCTGGTGTATCTGAGTCAGGTTTGTAGGCCTCCTTGCTCAAACACACTTTTTCAGTTATACCCACTTATTTTCTATAGGTTTGAGGTCAGGACTTTGTGATGGCCACTCCAATACCTTGACTTTGTTGTCCTTCAGCCATTTTACCACAACTTTGGAAGTATGCTTGGGGTCATTGTCCATTTGGAAGACCCATTTGCGACCAAGCTTTAACTTCCTGACTGATGTCTTGAGATGTTGTTTCAATATATCCACATCATTTTCCGTCCTCATGATGCCATCTATTTTGTGAAGTGCACCCGTCACTCCTGCAGCAAAGCACCCCCACAAAATCATGCTGCCTCCCCCGTGCGTCACGGTTGGGATGGTGTTCTTCAGCTTGCAAGCCTCCCACTTTTTCCTCCAAACATAATGATGGTCATTATGGCCAAACAGTTCTATTTTTGTTTCATCAGACCAGAGGACATTTCTCCAAAAAGTACGATTTTTGTCCCCATGTGCAGTTGCAAACCGTAGTCTGGCTTTTTTATGGTGGTTTTGGAGCAGTGGCTTCTTCCTTGCTGAGCGGCCTTTCAGGTTATGTCGATATAGGACTCATTTTACTGTGGATATAGATACTTTTGTACCTGTTTCCTCCAGCATCTTCAAAAGGGCCTTTGCTGTTGTTCTGGGATTGATTTGCACTTTTCGCACCAAAGTACGTTCATCTCTAGGAGACAGAACACGCCTCCTTCCTGAGCGTACTATTGTTTGTACAGATGAACGTGGTACCTTCAGGCATTTGGAAATTGCTCCCAAGGATGAACCAGACTTGTGGAGGTCTACAATTTTTTTTCTGAGGTCTTGGCTGATTTCTTTTCATTTTCCCATGATGTCAAGCAAAGAGGGACTGAGTTTGAAGGTAGGCCTTGAAATACATCCACAGGTACACCTCCAATTGACTCAAATGATGTCAATTAGCCTATCAGAAGCTTCTAAAGCCATGACATAATTTTCCAAGCTGTTTAAAGGCACAGTCAACTTAGTGTATGTACACTTCTGACCCACTGGAATTGTGATACAGTGAATTATAAGTGAAATAATCTGTCTGTAAACAATTGTTGGAAAAATTACTTGTGTCATGCACAAAGTAGATGTCCTAACCAACTTGCCAAAACTAGACATTTGTGGAGTGGTTGAATACCGAGTTTTAATGACGCCAACCTAATTGTATGTAAACTTTCGACTTCAACTGTATATATATACTGCTCAAAAAAATAAAGGGAACACTTAAACAACACATCCTAGATCTGAATGAAAGAAATAATCTTATTAAATACTTTTTTCTTTACATTGTTGAATGTGCTGACAACAAAATCACACAAAAATAATCAATGGAAATCCAATTTATCAACCCATGGAGGTCTGGATTTGGAGTCACACTCAAAATTAAAGTGAAAAACCACACTACAGGCTGATCCAACTTTGATGTAATGTCCTTAAAACAAGTCAAAATGAGGCTCGGTAGTGTGTGTGGCCTCCACGTGCCTGTATGACCTCCCTACAACGCCTGGGCATGCTCCTGATGAGGTGGCGGATGGTCTCCTGAGGGATCTCCTCCCAGACCTGGACTAAAGCATCCGCCAACTCCTGGACAGTCTGTGGTGCAACGTAGCGTAGATGGATGGAGCGAGACATGATGTCCCAGATGTGCTCAATTGGATTCAGGTCTGGGGAACGACCTGTCCATAGCATCAATGCCTTCCTCTTGCAGGAACTGCTGACACACTCCAGCTACATGAGGTCTAGCATTGTCTTGCATTAGGAGGAACCCAGGGCCAACTGCACCAGCATATGGTCTCACAAGGGGTCTGAGGATCTCATCTCGGTACCTAATGGCAGTCAGGCTACCTCTGGCGAGCACATGGAGGGCTGTGCGGCCCCCCAAAGAAATGCCACCCCACACCATGACTGACCCATCGCCAAACCGGTCATGCTGGAGGATGTTGCAGGCAGCAGAACGTTCTCCATGGCGTCTCCAGACTCTGTCACGTCTGTCACTTGCTCAGTGTGAACCTGCTTTCATCTGTGAAGAGCACAGGGCGCCAGTGGTGAATTTGCCAATCTTGGTGTTCTCTGGCAAATGCCAAACGTCCTGCACGGTGTTGGGCTGTAAGCACAACCCCCACCTGTGGATGTCGGACCCTCATACCACCCTCATGGAGTCTGTTTCTGACCGTTTGAGCAGACACATGCACATTTGTGGCCTGCTGGAGGTCATTTTGCAGGGCTCTGGCAGTGCTTCTCCTGCTCCTCCTTGCACAAAGGCGGAGGTAGCGGTCCTGCTGCTGGGTTGTTGCCCTCCTACGGCCTCCTCCACATCTCCTGATGTACTTGCCTGTCTCCTGGTAGCGCCTCCATGCTCTGGACACTATGCTGACAGACACAGCAAACCTTCTTGCCACAGCTCGCATTGATGTGCCATCCTGGATGAGCTGCACTACCTGAGCCACTTGTGTGGGTTGTAGACTCCGTCTCATGCTACCACTAGAGTGAAAGCACCGCCAGCATTCAAAAGTGACCAAAACATCAGCCAGGAAGCATAGGAACTGAGATGTGGTCTGTGGTCCCCACCTGCAGAACCACTCCTTTATTGGGGGTGTCTTGATAATTGCCTATAATTTCCACCTGTTGTCTATTCCATTTGCACAACAGCATGTGAAATTTATTGTCAATCAGTGTTGCTTCCTAAGTGGACAGTTTGATTTCACAGAAGTGTGATTGACTTGGAGTTACATTGTGTTGTTTAAGTGTTCCCTTTATTTTTTTGAGCAGTGTATATATATATATATATATATATATATATATATATATATATATATATATATATATATATATATATATATATTTGATAGCCATACCTAAAATGTAAAATCGAATAGCTGAATGATCGATGGTATGACCATCTTAAAACAATTCCAAATCTTAGTTTAGTAGAATTTATTATCATGGAAACACATATGAACCATTTTATGACATCTTGTTTGTTTTTCTGTTTTGTTCTTCTGTCCTTACCCTCTTTTATCTTCCTGCCCAGGGAGGATAGTCTCATATGTTTGAAGTACATAGCCTACTTAAGGCTATAGGCCCCTCAAAATCAACGTTGGACCTCGAAGCCAGTTCTACCTGCGTTCTTTCATTGTTCCCTTCTAATCAGGGACTTATTTAGACCTGGGACACCAGGTGGGTGCAATTAATTATTAGGTACAACATACCTCATAGGGTAAGAGTTGAACACCCCTGCTATACCTTAAACATAGGACATAACTTTATATCAGATTAATGACAGTATAGACTACCGGCACAGCCTAGATTATGGCTGTATAACATGAGAATTGAGAAAGTTGGACACCCCGCACGCCTCAGGTTATAGCAGGCGAATGAACTCCCTCGCTCACTGTCACATCCACTCTATGCGAACGAGGTACTTGGCCGGAGCGCGCCTGTAAGAAGCCAGTCGACATTTGTAACGGCTCTTGAACCTACATTCTGCGGTCAACTCACCCTGCAGACTTATATTTTTCACTTTGAAATAAATCTTCATTCATAAACATCAAACTGGACTCTCGGCGGATAGTTATTTATTCCTGTTGACTTTCGTGTCAACTTTCCCGCACCGTTTCTTGGGACATGGGTGCGAGGCGCGATGTGCCAATTTTTCTGGCTCTATCCACATTTCTATTCGTTGCAACATGTGAGCCAATGGATAAGCAAGATATGCAAGGTAAAACAAATAATACTAACTCACTCATAGTAGTGCGTATTTTGTGAATCATCAAATTAAATTAGGTGGAAGTGTGTTTTCGAAATTAATTGATGCAGACAGTTTTTGGTCTGGACTTCACTTTGTTCTGTCATAGACACACATAAACTCGAGATGGTTATTATAATCCTGAAAATATTAGTTAAAACTGTAGTTTTAGAAGTGTGTGCGAGCCCTATAACAATTTCCAAGTCGAGCGTAAAACACTCCACACACAGGGCGCAACGTTTTTCTCTCACCTTTATGGCTTGAAATGTGCTGTTTTATCTCTATAGGCTACTTTCTATCATCTGTTTTCTCATTCATCTTGGTTATGTTGGTCTTGTTTCACTGCTGGTTAATTAGGTTATTTATTTTCCATTTCATACACAAATAATATTTAATATTATTTCTAATTGATCATTCATATTTCCTCTCTCTTTTCTTTCTTTTTTGAGATGACCACTTTTTTCCTTCCACATGTCATAACTGATCATGTCTCCTCCACTTGTATTCTTTATGACATATACAGGAACAGAGAAAAAGCTAAGCCAACTATTTTATGACTTCCTTGGCTGACTTTCCCCCTATTCCCCTCTTTCCCCCTTGAGTGCTCACAGCCTGTTTGTGACAGAAATCCTGATCATTGCCAAACCTCATTGTCCAAACCAGTGTGTGAACGGGTGAGGAGGTGTCAGAAATAATAGCAGAGAGAGAGAGAGGCAGACAGAGGAAGGAGGAAGGGGAAAGCCTTCTTACTAAGAGCCAGAAAGCAGCCAGGAATCCTGCTCCTTTTATTCCTCTCTCTTTTGTTTTCCCCTGGGTTTTAATATCCAACAATGTGTCAGCATGGGCTTTGACTTTTGGCACTATGAAGTTCTCTGTGATAATGTTCAGGAATGCCACTGCTAAAATTGATGGAAGTAAATTAATTCTGTATTGGTGCACAGTCTAGGAAAGACAATAAATACAGAGAGAAATTCAAAGTCATAGGAAGAGAAATTAAATAGAAAAATATGTGTAAGAAAATAGTTGAAATGTACTATGTATTTGTACCTACAATGTTATAACACTGTACTATCTGCCTATTAAACAAACATTTAAACTGTAGATGGGGACTATTTATTAGTGAAATAAAATAACTTGTAAAACTTGTTTCTTAAGAAGTCTTCAATATATAATAAGAGTCAGATTTGCTATTGTTGTTAGATGTTGCTTCAGAGATGTCAACTAGTCACTCAACAGGTGTCCTCATATACCTGGCCAAGGGTCAAAGGTGAAGCGTCATCATGGGACTGGATGAGAGCCTTTGATCAGGGAAAATGGTAGATAGATACCCTCTTTCTTCATTATCTCTCTCTGTCATTCTCTCCTTCATTATCTCTCTCCTCACCCCCTCTCCAGTCATTGACATGCTAACCCTGGACTCCAAGACCAGTGTGTCTGCGGTGGAGAAGGTGACAGGTGCCATGAGTGTGCTCAGTGACATCTACATCGTGTCCACATTCCGCCTGCCTCCCAAGATGGGAGGGGTGCTGCTGGGCCTCTACAGCAAAGAGGGGAACAAGAAGTACCTGGAGCTGGCCATCATGGGAAAGATCAATAAAGGTACTTCACTCTCACCCACTGACTAAACCAGAATGAACTATTTCCTAGTTTCTCTGTGACGGAGCATACAACTAACTCAGTCTCAAACCACCTTTAGTATTTAAAAGTGTTCACATTAAAATCAATCTGTCCATCAAGTTTCCCTTTTTCCACCCCCCCTTCTTTTGTATCTGTTTGACCTTTCTCTCCTTGTTCTTCTTTTGCTGTTATTAGTTACCTTTCCTTGTTCAGTAAATCCAATTTTATTTTTTCTCCCCCTGTTACCCTCTCTCTTAGCTCTGGTGCGTTACGTGAGGGAGGATGGCAAAATTCACACAGTGAACCTCCAGAGCGCAAACCTGGCTGATGGTCGCACACACTCCATTATTCTCCGGGTCGGAGGCCTGCGCAGAGATAACCTACACCTGCAGCTCTACGTCAATTGTCGATTGGCTGACTCCAGCCAGGGCCTCCCTCCATTGGTCCCTCTCTCTGCGGAGAAGGTGGAGATTCGTAATGGCTTCAAGGCCTACGCAAGGCTACAGGTGACAAGGAGCACTGAGTCTGACACTAAGTCCCAAGTAAATCCCATGCCCCTTTAGTTAGGGGCCAGGGCTTCATCTCAATAGCCCAACGTGGCTTGCTCTCCTCGTCTCCTATCCTCAATCTGCACTTATTTGAAAACACAGGGTGAAGCAATATGGTGGATGCCTACTGGAAATTAGCTTTCACCTGTCAAGGGCTTTCACATCAGTGTAGATGAAGTGGAGCAGACGAGGAGTGGAGGCGACTTTTAATTGAGAGGTGGTCCTCTTTGACTACCTTTAACCATAGCAACAGCTGTCATATCAAATCATATCATATCATAGCAGCTCAACCACAGCATGGTGTGATCCAAGCTTCTCCCATTACAGGGTGCTGTGGAGTCCCTCAAAATGGCGCTAGGGGGCAGTGTGGCCAAAGCAGGTGCCCTGACAGACTGTCCATTCCAGGGGGATTCATCAGTCTACAACACAGGTGTGTCCAAAATCACTATATGACTTTCCAAGATGAAGTCTGTTATGAAAAAAGTGAATCAGATGTGCATCCTGAACATGTTTCAACCTAAAGTCCTTTTCCTCTTCTTACAGTCGGTGCGACTGCAGAAGTGAACTCCATTCTAGGTGAGTGTATCCAAATGTCTCTTTTCAAGTATACAGTGGAATCAATGTCTTATGGAAATGTGTATTGGCTTTACTTGACAATGATTGGGCATTCTGTGGTTATTGTATGTCAGGTGACCACACTAAGGCTCTGATTGGTCAGCTAATCATCTTTAACCAGATCCTAGGAGAGCTGCGAGAGGACATCAGAGAGCAGGTGGGTTGTGTGTGAGTTTGTACAAGTGTCTGCATGCAGCATGTATGTGTGTCTGCATACAGTATGTGATTGTGCATTTTCACTGATGTCCTCTCCTTCTCCAGGTGAAGGAGATGTCCCTGATTAGGAACACCATTCTGGAGTGCCAAGTGTGTGGTGAGTGAACAGCCATGGGAAAAAAAACAATATGTATGGAAAATTTGACCCATCCCTCATGTTCCCTGTTCTTGTCTTGCTCTTAAATACAAAATACAACCTAAACCAACGGCGTGTTGACCTCCAGGCTTCCACGACCCTCGTTCCCCCTGCTCCCCCAACCCCTGTTTTAAGGGTGTGTCCTGCATGGAGACCTTTGACTACCCAGGGTACCGCTGTGGTCCCTGCCCGGAGGGCATGATGGGGAACGGAACCCACTGCCAGGACATTGACGAGGTATAACACAATAACAGACAGGAAATGGAAATTAGCCTGGCCGGGTTTTAAATGGTGGTTTTTACACTGCCTCAAGCTCACAGTTGAATGAAATGTGAATTGACAAGGCTTTTAGGGTGACAGCTGAGCTGTTGTCAAAATAGACAGAGTCACTTCAAGTACTGTATTCAGCACGGCTCTTATTTCAAAGAGCCCCTACTGTACCACTTACAGTGAGGGAAAAAAGTATCTGATCCCCTGCTGATTTTGTATGTTTGCCCACTGACAAAGAAATGATCAGTCTATATGTCACGACCGTCGTCGGTAAAGGAGGACCAAAATGCAGCAGGACTGTGTTTGTTCATCTTGAACATTTATTAAACTCCAAATGAACAACAAAACAAACTCACGATCACCGAACAGTCTTCTCAGGCTCATACACGCTAGACAAGAAACAATCTCCCACAAAACCTACACCAAACAATTACCCATATATAGGACTCTCAATCAGAGGCAACGAGGAAGCACCTGCCTCCAATTGAGAGTCCCAAACCCCAATCAACCTAACATAGACATACATTAACCAGACTAAACATAGAAATAGACCACAACTCAAAACCCGGAAATAATAAATCAAACGCCCTCCTAACTAACACACCACCCCGAACCACATAAAACAAATACCCTCTGCCGCGTCCTGACCAAACTACAATAACAATTAACCCTTATACTGGCCAGGACGTGACACTATAATTTTAATGGTAGGTTTATTTGAACAGTGAGAGACAGAATAACAACAAAAAAATCCAGAAAAATGCATGTCAAAAATGTTATAAATTGATTTGCATTTTAATGAGGGAAATACGTATTTGACCCCTCTGCAAAACATGACTTAGTACTTGGTGGCAAAACCCTTGTTGGCAATCACAGAGGTCAGACATTTCTTGTAGTTGGCCACCAGGTTTGCACACATCTCAGGAGGGATTTTGTCCCACTCCTCTTTGCAGATATTCTGCAAGTCATTAAGGTTTCGAGGCTGACGTTTGGCAACTCGAACGTTCAGGTCCCTCCACAGATTTTCTATGGGATTGAGGTCTGGAGACTGGCTAGGCCACTCCAGGACCTTAATGTGCTTCTTCTTGAGCCACTCCTTTGTTGCCTTGGCCGTGTGTTTTGGGTCATTGTCATGCTGGAATACCCATCCATGACCCATTTTCAATGCCCTGGCTGAGGGAAGGAGGTTCTCACCCAAGATTTGACGGTACATGGCCCCGTCCATCGTCCCTTTGATGCGGTGAAGTTGTCCTGTCCCCTTAGCAGAAAAACACCCCCAAAGCATAATGTTTCCACCTCCATGTTTGACGGGTGGGGATGGTGTTCTTGGGGTCATAGGCAGCATTCCCCCTCCTTCAAACACGGTGAGTTGAGTTGATGCCAAAGAGCTCCATTTTGGTCTCATCTGACCACAACACTTTCACCCAGTTGTCCTCTGAATCATTCAGATGTTCATTGGCAAACTTCAGACGGGCATGCATATGTGCTTTCTTGAGCAGGGGGACCTTGCGGGCGCTGCAGGATTTCAGTCCTTCACGGCGTAGTGTGTTACCAATTGTTTTCTTGGTGACTATGGTCCCAGCTGCCTTGAGATCATTGACAAGATCCTCCCGTGTAGTTCAGGGCTGATTCCTCACCGTTCTCATGATCATTGCAACTCCACAAGGTGAGATCTTGCATGGAGCCCCAGGCGTGTTTCTTCCATTTGCGAATAATCGCACCAACTGTTGTCACCTTCTCACCAAGCTGCTTGGCGATGGTCTTGTAGCCCGTTCCAGCCTTGTGTAGGTCTACAATCTTGTCCCTGACATCCTTGGAGAGCTCTTTGGTCTTGGCCATGGTGGACAGTTTGGAATCTGATTGATTGATTGCTTCTGTGGACAGGTGTCTTTTATACAGGTAACAAGCTGAGATTAGGAGCACTCCCTTTCAGAGTATGCTCCTAATCTCAGTTCGTTACCTGTATAAAAGACACCTGGGAGCCAGAAATCTTTGTGATTGAGAGGGGGTCAAATACTTATTTCCCTCAATAAAATGCAAATCAATTTATAACATTTTTGACATGCGTTTTTCAGGATTTTTTTGTTGTTATTCTGTCTCTCACTGTTCAAATTAACCTACCATTAAAAGTATAGACTGATCATTTCTTTGTCAGTGGGCAAATGTACAAAATCAGCAGGGGATCAAATACTTTTTTCCCTCACTGTATCTCTGTCTATTTCTTTCTCGTCTCCCCCACTCTCTCTGTTCTCTCTCTATTTCTATTCTCTGTCTCTCTAACTTGTCTCAGTGTTCCATAGCCCAGCCCTGCTACTCTCCAGATGCGTGTATAAACACAGTGAAGGGTTTCAGCTGTGAGCTCTGTCCCCCTGGTCTCTGGGGCCCACCCCTCTTTGGGGTCGGACTGGAGTACGCCAAGCACCACAAGCAGGTACACACACACACACACACACACACACACACACACACACACACACACACACACACACACACACACACACACACACACTATCACTTTTTTCCTTATTGACATAATCCATAAATCCCTATTGTCTTTTTTCTTCCTCACACACCTTGCTGTGGTTTTGTTTATAGGAGTGTGTAGACATCGATGAGTGTATTGAAGTTGCCAACGCCTGTGTGCCACACTCCATGTGTACCAACACCATCGTGAGTAGAAACCCTTTTCCAATGTGAAGATGTTTATTACAATGTATGTACAGCGTCAAATCTTCACAAACGAGACATCGCCCTCTTGTGATCATATGAGAGTACTCTAGAGCCACTGTGTAGTAAAGCTGTTCTCTCTCCCTTCCTCCTCTCTCCCCATCTCTCTTTCTCTCTCCACCCTCCTCCTCTCTCTCTCCCACCTCTCCTTCTCTCTTGCCCCCGTCCTCCTCTCTCTCTCTCTCTTTCTCTCTCTCTCTCTCTCTCTCCCACCTCTCCTTCTCTCTTTCTCTCCCAGGGCTCGTTCAGGTGTGGTGGCTGTAAGGTGGGTTACCTGGGGAACCAGACAGTGGGCTGCATGCCCCGTAGGTCCTGTGCCACACTCAGCTTTAACCCCTGTGATGCCAACGCCCACTGCATTATAGAGAGGAACGGCGAGGTGTCCTGTGCGGTAAGCAACAGTGGTCTTTTACTACCTTTGCCCTCCTGGACAGGAAAAGAGGAGCCACACTGCCCTATACTGCCAAACTCTAAATACTACCTACTTTATAGATCAGGGCTGGGCAACTCTAGTCCTCGAGGGCCTGATTGGTGTCACACTTTTTCTCCATCCCTAGCAAACACAGCTGATTAATCAAATTGCATTCTAAACTGAAGATCATGATTAGGTGATTATTGGAGTCAGGTGTGTTAGCTGGGGCAAAACTGTGACACCAATCAGGCCCTCAAGGACTGGAATTGCCCACCCCTGTTATAGATGTATTGTAGGTTTGTTTTAAAATGCTCTCTTTTCTTCCATTCTCCAGTGCAACATTGGCTGGGCCGGTAACGGGAACACTTGTGGCACAGACACAGACATTGATGGATACCCAGACCGCTCTCTACCCTGTATGGACAATGACAAGCACTGTAAACAGGACAACTGTGTTTACACACCCAACTCAGGCCAGGAGGACGCAGACAACGACGGCATCGGAGACCAGTGTGACGAGGATGCAGATGGGGACGGCATCAAGAATGTGGAGGTGTGTGTTTCCATCTCAGACCCTCTGTGGTAATTGTATCTGGGTGTATGTGCGTGATAATATAACTTGTATGATTGTAAGTCATTGTTTCTCATTTTTTCTCATGACAATAACTGTTATATTTTGCAGGATAACTGTCGACTAGAACCCAACAAAGATCAGCAGAACTCAGACACAGACTCTTTCGGTGACGCCTGTGACAACTGTCCCAATGTCCCTAACATTGACCAGAAGGATACGGACAGCAATGGGCAAGGAGACGCCTGTGACAATGACATAGATGGAGATGGTGTGTATTCACACAGACGCATGCGCACACACACACACACTCACACTTTCACTCACACACTCACTCACACATAAACGGCAAGATGTCCGGGGGACCTTTTTGTGGGCCGCCGTTGAATTTGGCATTACACTCATTGTTAACATAGCAAATCTAAGCAACTAGGTAATGGCCCTCATGTCTCCCCCCTGTCTTACCCTGGTGTTCAGGTATCCCCAACGTGCTGGACAACTGCCCCAAGGTCCCCAACCCCATGCAGACAGACAGGGACGGAGACGGGGTAGGAGACGCCTGCGACAGCTGCCCTGAGATCAGCAACCCCATGCAGGTAAAATAACCTTCACACACCCCCAATTCCCAAAATGTGGATCTACAGAAGATATTCAGCTTGGCTGAAACAGGGGTTTTGGCTGCTCATTTGTCTTGTCTTTGGTTTATTCTGAACCTCTCCCCCTAGACGGACATTGACAATGACCTGGTGGGAGATGTGTGTGACACTGACCAGGACACGTGAGTCTCTGACTTAAACATGCACGCACAAACGCCCGCACACAAACACACACAAACTGCACTCACACTGCTACAGCTGTCAACCAGCGCTACACCTGCTGTGGCTAACACACACATACATGCACCTGCTGCGCTCATATTCACAAAAACACACACTCACTTTACACCTGCTGGGATTTACAAGTAGACACACACACCTGCTGGGGCTTGTTTTTGTGCTGCAGTTAGAACTTCCTGATGGTGTTTTTCTAGGTGATCAAAAAAACACTAACTATTTCAGTACAAACAAAATAAGTGAACACAACATGACTTGGGCCAGGATTCAATGCAAGGCACGTTATAGGGCAGCACACTATACCGGGTTTTAAAAGGTAATTTACGATTGAGCCGACATGCGCAGCATTTACCATGAACGTTGTTTAAAATGCCTAAGGCGCATTGTCGGTTGTCTAGTGAACTGCGCTAGAGCACTCCTTGAATTAAATCCCATCATAGGAGTTTAACTGAATTCCAATGTGTCTATGTGTGTTCCAGGGATGGGGACGGTCACCAGGACTCCAGGGACAACTGCCCTGACCATCCCAACAGCTCCCAGCTGGACTCGGACAACGATGGCCTTGGGGACGACTGTGACGATGACGATGACAATGACGGGATCCCAGACATTCAAGACAACTGCAGACTTATCACCAACCCCAACCAGAAAGATTCTAACAGTAACCAACCGTAACTAAAACTTGAACAGTGAACTATCCCTTTAACAGTAACCAACCGTTAAAGGGATAGTTCAATGTTCAAGTTTTAGCTTATTTTTTACTTCTACATTGCTACATGCTTCAAAAGTGGCCATCTGTCTTACTATGGCCATCTCCCTCTCCTCTCCCAGGTAACGGGGTGGGCGACGTGTGTGAGAACGACTTTGACAACGATTCAGTCTGGGATCTGATTGATGTGTGCCCTGAGAGTTCAGAGGTCACACTGACAGACTTTAGAGCCTATCAGACAGTCATTCTGGATCCAGAGGGCGATGCCCAGATCGATCCCAATTGGGTGGTGCTCAATCAGGTGACCATTGACCTCCCTCTTTGGCTCAACACATGAACAACTTTGATTGTAGGCTGAAATATCCCTTTAAGGTTATCCTTCTACTCTGAAATCAGTTTACAAGGAGGATTATTATGGTTATTATAAATAGGCCTATGCTAGTGCATTGACTACAGACTAAAGCATGGTAAATTGCATTGTGCATATTTGTCACGCTCTTATGGAATACTCTAAAATTAGGTGTATGATTCATTGTGGATATGGATTCTGATATTAGCGAATCCTCTTTTATTGCAGGGCATGGAAATAGTTCAGACCATGAACAGTGATCCTGGTTTAGCTGTGGGTAAGTTGATGTTATGGGTTATGTTGTTTGTTACTTCTTGTCCTGGTCCTGTGATGTATTCTAAATAGAACTGCTCAAATTCTGGCCTACACAGTGATTTGAGTATAGCTGTGTATTGAAAAGGTGCTGGAAAGAAATATATTCAGTACCTGTAAAAAGTTTGGACACACCTACTCATTCAAGGGCATTCTCAACCAGCTTCACCTGGAATGCTTTTCCAACAGTCTTGAAAGAGTTCCCACATATGCTGAGCACTTGTTGGCTGCTTTTCCTTCACTCTGCGGTCTAACTCATCCCAAACCATCTCAATTGGGTTTAGGTTGGGTGATTGTGGAGGCCAGGTCAGCACTCCATCACTCTCCTTCTTGGTAAAATAGCCCTTACGCAGCCTGGAGGTGTGTTGGGCCATTCTCCTGTTGAAAACAAATGATACTCCCACTAAGCGCAAACCAGATGGGATGGCGTATCTCTGCAGAATGCTGTGTTAGCCATGCTGGTTAAGTGTGCGTTGAATTCTAAATAAATCATTGACAGTGTCACCAGCAAAGCACCCCCACACCATCACACCATCATACCTCATCCATGCTTCACAGTGGGAACCACACATGCAGAGATTGTGGTTGGAACCAAACATTTCAAATTCGGACTCATCAGACCAAAGGACAAATTTCTACTTGTCTAATATCCACTGCTCATGTTTCTTGGCCCAAGCAAGTCTCTTCTTATTATTGGTGTCCTTTAGTAGGGGTTTATTTGCAGCAAATTGACCATGAAGGCCTGATTCACACAGTCTCCTCTGAAAAGTTGATGTTGAGATGTTACTTGAACTCTGTGAAGCATTTATTTGGGCTGCAATTTCTGAGGCTGGTAACTCTAATTAACTTATCCTCTGCAGCAGAGGTAATTCTGGGTCTTTTTTTCCTGTGGCGGTCCTCATGAGAGTCAGTTTCATCATAGTGCTTGATGGTTTTTGCAACTGCACTTGAAGAAACTTTCAAAGTTCTTGAAAGTTTACGCATTGACTGACCTTCATGTCTTAAAGTAATGATGGACTGTCATTTCTCTTTGCTTATTTGAGCTGTTCTTGCCATAATATGGACTTGGTCTTTTACCAAATAGGGCTATCTTCTGTATACCACCCCTACCTTGTCATAATACAACTGAATGACTCAAACGCATTAAGAAGGAAAGAAATTCCACAAATGAACTTTTAACAAGGCCCACCTGCTAATTGAAATGCATTCCAGGTGACTACCTCATGAAGCTGGTTGAAAGAATGCCAAGAGTGTGCAAAGCTGTCATCAAGGCAAAGGGCGGCTACTTTGAAGAATCTCAAATATAAAATATATTTTGATTTGTTTAACACTTTTTTGCTTACTACATGATTCCATATGTGTTATTTCATAGTTTTGATGTCTCCATTATTATTTTACAATGCAGAAAATAGCACAAATAAAGAAAAACCCTTGAATGAGTAGGTGTGTCCAAATGTTTGACTGGTACTGTATATTTTTAAATTCCAATGAACTGAAATGACCTGACTCAATGCAATAACCTCCCCCAGGCTACACAGCGTTCAATGGGGTGGACTTTGAGGGCACCTTCCACATCAACACGGTGACGGACGACGACTATGCAGGCTTCATCTTCGGCTACCAGGACTCCTCCTCCTTCTACGTGGTGATGTGGAAACAGACAGAGCAGACCTACTGGCAGTCGACACCCTTCAGGGCCATGGCCCAACCTGGCCTGCAGCTCAAAGTGAGTGATGGGACACAAACACAGCAGCCTATAGGTGGTGCTACTGATAAGAAACTTGGCTGAATCGGAACACTTCCTGAGAATCACCTTCAGACAGACTCTGCTGTTGGTTATACACTACCGTTCAAAAGTTTGGGGTCACTTCGGAATGTCCTTGTTTTTGAAAGAAAAGCAAATGTTTTGTCCAGTAACATCAAATTGATCAGAAATACAGTGTTGACATTGTTAATGTTGTAAATGACTATTGTAGCTGGAAACTGCAGTTTTTTTATGGAATATCTACATAGGCATACAGAGGCCCATTATCAGCAACCATCACTCCTGTGTTCCAATGGCATGTTGTGTTAGCTAATCCAAATTTATCATTTTAAAAGGCTAGTTGATCATTAGAAAACCCTTTTGTAATTATGTTAGCACAGCTGAAAACTGTTGTGCTGATTAAAGAAGCTGTCACGTATCACTTGAATAGCAGGAGGGGTGAAGTCAGGCGCAGGAGACTGAGGTCCGTGAAACACACGTTTAATAAATAGTCAAAAAATGCCACAACAAGGCAGGGCGCACACGCAAACAAAATAGGAAAACAGCTCCTAAATACAGTGGAACGGGACACAGCCCGGCAACCCTAATGCCTAAAAATACGCAGCGTAGAGAGGACAAACAATTCCCCTTCTTGCCCAAAATGAATGACATAAAATAATCCCGCACAAATCCCCAAACGAAACAGACAAACTAAATATCCCACTAATTAACTAACACAGAACAGGTGCTGACCTAGACAGACATAACCAAAAGACATAGAAACATAGATCGGTGGCAGCTAGTAGGCCGGCGACGACGACCGCCGAGCACCACCCGACCGGGGAGAGGCACCAACTTCTGTGGATGTTGAGACAGTACCCCTCCTCCCGCAACAGCGATGGATCCAGAATGCCCCCCACCGGGACCCAGCACCTCTCCTCCGGGCCGTACCCCTCCCAGTCCTGCAGAAGTACTGCAGGCCCCCTACCCGACGCCGGGAGTCCAAGATGGACCGGACTGTGTACGCCGGGGCCCCCCCGATGTCCAGGGGGGGCAGAGGGACCTCCCGCACCTCAGCGTCCTGCAGTGGACCAGCTACCACCGGCCTGAGGAGAGACACATGAAACGAGGGGTTAATACGGTAATATGAAGGGAGCTGTAACCTATAACACACCTCGTTTATTCTCCTCAGGACTTTGAACGGCCCCACAAAGCGCGGACCCAGGGGTAAACACGGGGGCCTCACTGCGGTGGCGGTCAGCGCTCTCCTTGTGACGTCCCACAGCCTGTTTAAGGGATTCCTGGACGGCACTCCAGGTCTCCTTTGAGCGCTGTACCCATTCCTCCACCGCAGGAGCCTCGGTCAGGCTCTGATGCCATGGCACCAGGACCGGCTGGTAACCCAACACCACCTGAAAGGGCGACAGGTTAGTAGAGGAGTGGCGAAGAGAGTTCTGCGCCATCTCGGCCCATGGCACGAACATTGCCCACTCCCCCGGCCGGTCCTGGCAATAGGACCGCAGAAACCTGCCCACATCCTGGTTAATACGCTCCACCTGCCCATTACTTTCGGGGTGAAAACCCAAAGTCAAACTGACCGAAACCCCCAGTCTCTCCATAAACGCCCTCCACACCCGGGACGTGAACTGGGGACCTCGATCAGAGACGATGTCCTCAGGCACCCCGTAGTGCCGGAAGACATGTGTAAACAGGGCCTCCGCAGTCTGTAGGGCCGTAGGAAGACCGGGCAAAGGGAGTAGACGGCAGGACTTCGAGAACGGGGAGGGGCTGTAGTTTCCCTCGAGGCAGGTGCCTAGGAGCCTTACACTGGGCGCACACCAAACAGGAAGAGACATAGCGCCTCACGTCCTTAACCAAAGTGGGCCACCAGTACCTCCCTTTCAGACCCCGCACCGTCCGCTCAATACCAGGATGAGCCGAGGAGGGTAGGGTGTGCGACCACCGGATCAGTCGGTCACGGACACCGAGCGGGACGTACCTCCGACCCGCGGGACACTGAGATGGAGTGGCTTCTGATTGCAACGCCCGCTCGATGTCCGCATCCACCTCCCAGACCACCGGTGCCACCAGACAGGAGGCTGGGAGTATGGGAGTGGGGTCAATGGACCACTCCTCGGCGTCGTGGAGACGAGACAATGCGTTGGCCTTCAGGTTCTGGGAACCTGGGATGTACGAGAGGGTGAACTGAAACCTTGTAAAAAACATAGCCCACCTGGCTTGACGAGGATTAAGTCTCCTCGCTGCCCGTATGTACTCCAGATTACAGTGATCAGTCAAGATGAGAAAAGGGTGTTGTGCCCCCTCAAGCCAATGTCTCCACACCTTCAGGGCCCTGACCACGGCTAGGAACTCCCTGTCCCCCACATCATAGTTACGCTCCGCCGGACTCAGCTTCTTGGGAAAAAAAGCACAGGGGTGAAGCTTCGGGGGCGCGCCCGAACGCTGCGACAGCACCGCTCCAACCCCAGCCTCGGACGCGTCCACCTCCACTATGAATGGCAAAGAGGGGTCCGGATGCGCCAGCACCGGAGCGTCGGTAAACAGAGCCTTCAGACGACAAAAGGCTCTGTCCACCTCCGCCGACCACCGCAGCCACACTGGACCCCCCTTCATCAGTGAGGTAATGGGAGCCACCACCTGCCCAAAGCCCCGGATAAACCTCCGGTAGTAGTTGGCAAACCCCAAGAACCGCTGCACCTCCTTAACCGTGGTTGGAGTCGGCCAATTACGCACGGCCGCAACGCGGTCACATTCCATCACCACCCCAGAGGTGGAAATGCAATACCCCAGAAAAGAGACGGCTCGTTTGGAGAACTCACATTTCTCGGCTTGACGTACAGGTCATGCTCCAGCAGTCGCCCAAGCACTTTACGCACCAGAGACACATGCGCGGCGCGTGTGGCGGAGTAGATCAGAATGTCATCGATGTACACCACCACACCCTGACCGAGCCTGTCCCTGAGAACCTCGTCCACAAAGGATTGAAAGACGGTGGGAGCATTTTTTAACCCATACGGCATGACAAGGTACTCATAATGGCCAGATGTGGTACTAAATGCGGTTTTCCACTCGTCCCCATCTCAGATACGCACCAGGTTATATGCGCTCCTGAGATCTAGTTTTGTGAAGAAGCGCGCCCCGTAAAATGACTCCACTGCCATAGCGATGAGAGGTAGCGAGTAACTGAAACCCACCGTGATGGAATTTAGACCTCTGTAGTCAATGCACGGGCACAAACCTCCCTCCTTCTTCTTCACAAAAAAAGAAGCTCGAGGAGACAGGTGATTTGGATGGCCGAATGTATCCCTGTCTCAAGGACTCAGTGACATATGTCTCCATAGCCGTTGTCTCCTCCTTAGACAGAGGATACACGTGACTCCTGGGAAGGGCAGCGTTAGCCTTGAGGTTTATTGCACAATCTCCTCGTCGATGAGGGGGTTATTGAGTCGCCTTCGTTTTACTGAAGGCGATAGCCAAATCGGCATATTCTGAGGGAATGTGCACGGTAGAGACTTGATCGGGACTCTCCACCGTAGTCGCACCGATGGAAACTCCTATACACCTGCCTGAGCACTCCCTCGACCACCCCTTAATAAGAGCCCTCTGCCTCCACGAAATCTTAGGGTTGTGAGTGGCCAGCCAGGGAATTCCCAGTACCACCGGAAACGCCGGGGAATCAATGAGGAAAAGGCTTATACGTTCCTCATGACCCCCCCCACGTCACCATAACCAGTGGCACTGTGACCTCCCTCACTTGGCCTGACCCTAGTGGTCGACTGTCTAGGGCGTGCACGGGGAAGGGTTGGTCCAGCTGAACCAGGGGAATCCCTAACTTCTTGGCGACCCCACGGTCCATAAAACTCCCAGCTGCGCCTGAATCGACTAGTGCCTTATGCTGGAAGTGAGGGGAAAACTCAGGAAAACAAACTGAGGCATACATGTGGCCGACAGGGGGCTCTGGGTGTGGCTGGTGCTGACTCACCTGGGGCGTCAAAGTGGTGCTCTGCCTGCCATCTGAACTCCCGGGCGAGCCTCTCCAGCACCGGTCGGCAGTGTGCCCTCTGCGACCACAGTGGGCGCAGGAGAGGCCCCCCCTCCAGTCCTCCTAGTTGCAGCCCCTCCTATCTCCATGGGCGTTGGAGCAGGAGGACTGAGAGGTGGAACAAAAAGGCCCCAATTGGAACGCCCCCGGGCAGCCAGCAGGTTGTCCAGCCTGATGGACAGATCAATAAGCTGGTCCAGGGTGATGGTAGTGTCCCGACATGCCAGCTCCCGGCGGACGTCCTCTCTCAGACTACATCGGTAGTGATCAATCAGGGCCCGTTCATTCCACCCCGCTCCAGCGGCGAGGGTCCGGAACTCCAACGCAAAGTCCTGAGCGCTCCTCGTCTCCTGTCTCAGGTGGAACAATCGCTCACCCGCCGCCTTGTCCTCTGGGGGATGATCGCATACTGCCCGGAAGCGGCGGGTGAACTCCGGGTAGTTGTCCTTAGCTGAGTCTGGATCCTCCCAGACGGCGTTGGCCCATTCTAGGGCTCTACCGTGAGACACGAGACGAGGACACTCACCCTCTCCTCTCCAGAGGGGGGGCGGACGGTCGCTAGGTACAGTTCTAGCTGGAGTATAAACCCCTTACACCCAGCGGCCATCCCATCGAATACCCTGGGTGGCGTGATCCTGATCCCACTTTGGCTGGGCTCCGTCGGTGCTGGTAGGGGCACAGGGTAGTGAACCGGCGCTGGTGTGGGTGGGGGAGCACCACTCTCCCAGCTCTCCAAAAGCGCCAACAACTGGTCCATGGCTGCGCCCAGGCGATGGAGGATGTTGGCATGCTGGGTCACCTGTTCAGCCATGGACGGAGTTGGCGCTTCTGCTCCTGCTGACTCCATGTTTTGGTGCGGGATTCTGTCACGTATCACTTGAATAGCAGGAGGGGTGAAGTCAGGCGCAGGAGACTGAGGTCCGTGAAACACACGTTTAATAAATAGTCAAAAAATGCCGCAACAAGGCAGGGCGCATACGCAAACAAAATAGGAGAACAGCTCCTAAATACAGTGGAATGGGACGCAGCCCGGCAACCCTAATGCCTAAAAATACGCAGCGTAGAGAGGACAAACAATTCCCCTTCTTGCCCAAAAGGAATGACATAAAATAATCCCGCACAAATCCCCAAACGAAACAGACAAACTAAATATCCCACTAATTAACTAACACAGAACAGGTGCTGACCTAGACAGACATAACCAAAAGACACAGAAACATAGATCGATGGCAGCTAGTAGGCCGGCGACGACGACCGCCGAGCACCGCCCGACCGGGGAGAGGCGCCACCTTCTGTGGACGTTGTGACAGAAGCAATAAAACCTTGCCCTCTTTAGTCTAGTTGAGTATCTGGAGCATCAGCATTTGTGGGTTCGATTACAGGCTCAAAATGTCCAGAAACAAAGACCTTTCTTCTGAAACTCGTCAGTCTATTCTTGTTCTGAGAAATGAAGGCTAGAAGGCCAGCATCCCGAAGCAGCCACTTCACTGTTGACGTTGAGACGGGTGTTTTGTGGGTACTATTTAATGAAGCTGCCAGTTGAGGACTTGTGAGGCATCTGTTTCTCAAACTAGACACTCTAATGTACTTGTCCTCTTGCTCAGTTGTGCACTGGGGCCTCCCACTCCTCTTTCTATTCTGGTTAGGGCCAACTTGCGCTGTTCTGTGAAGGGAGTAGTACACAGCGTTGTACGAGATCTTCAGTTTCTTGGAAATTTCTCGCATGGAATAGGCTTCATTTCTCAGAACAAGAATAGACTGATGAGTTTCAGAAGAAAGTTCTTTGTTTCTGGACATTTTGAGCCTGTAATCGAACCCACAAATGCTGATGCTCCAGATACTCAACTAGTCTAAAGAAGGCCGGTTTTATTGCTTCTTTAAACAGTACAACAGTTTTCAGCTGTGCTAACATAATTGCAAAAGGGTTTTCTAATAATCAATTAGCCATTTAAAATGATGAACTTGGATTAGCTAACACAACGTGCCATTGGAACACAGGAGTGATGGTTGCTGATAATGAGCCTCTGTACGCCTATGTAGATATTCCATAAAAAATCTTCCGTTTCCAGCTTCAATAGTCATGTATAACATTAACAATGTCTAGACTGTATTTTTGATCAATTTTATGGCTTTTATGGACAATCAATGTGCTTTTCTTTAAAAAACAAGGACATTTCGAAGTGACCTCACACTTTTGAACGGTAGTGTAAGTACAACAAAGCATGTTGTGGTAGAGAGACATTGTAAAAACCTTTGATTGTTATCCAGTGAAATACACTGCTCAAAAAAATAAAGGGAACACTTAAACAACACAATGTAACTCCAAGTCAATCACACTTCTGTGAAATCAAACTGTCCACTTAGGAAGCAACACTAATTGACAATACATTTCACATGCTGTTGTGCAAATGGAATAGACAACAGGTGGAAATTATAGGCAATTAGCAAGACACCCCCAATAAAGGAGTGGTTCTGCAGGTGGTGACCAAAGACCACTTCTCAGTTCCTATGCTTCCTGGCTGATGTTTTGGTCACTTTTGAATGCTGGCGGTGCTTTCACTCTAGTGGTAGCATGAGACGGAGTCTACAACCCACACAAGTGGCTCAGGTAGTGCAGCTCATCCAGGATGGCACATCAATGCGAGCTGTGGCAAGAAGGTTTGCTGTGTCTGTCAGCGTAGTGTCCAGAGCATGGAGGCGCTACCAGGAGACAGGCCAGTACATCAGGAGACGTGGAGGAGGCCGTAGGAGGGCAACAACCCAGCAGCAGGACCGCTACCTCCGCCTTTGTGCAAGGAGGAGCAGGAGAAGCACTGCCAGAGCTCTGCAAAATGACCTCCAGCAGGCCACAAATGTGCATGTGTCTGCTCAAACGGTCAGAAACAGACTCCATGAGGGTGGTATGAGGGCCCGACGTCCACAGGTGGGGGTTGTGCTTACAGCCCAACACTGTGCAGGACGTTTGGCATTTGCCAGAGAACACCAAGATTGGCAAATTCGCCACTGGCGCCCTGTGCTCTTCACAGATGAAAGCAGGTTCACACTGAGCAAGTGACAGACGTGACAGAGTCTGGAGACGCCATGGAGAACGTTCTGCTGCCTGCAACATCCTCCAGCATGACCGGTTTGGCGGTGGGTCAGTCATGGTGTGGGGTGGCATTTCTTTGGGGGGCCGCACAGCCCTCCATGTGCTCGCCAGAGGTAGCCTGACTGCCATTAGGTACCGAGATGAGATCCTCAGATCCCTTGTGAGACCATGTGCTGGTGCGGTTGGCCCTGGGTTCCTCCTAATGCAAGACAATGCTAGACCTCATGTGGCTGGAGTGTGTCAGCAGTTCCTGCAAGAGGAAGGCATTGATGCTATGGACTGGCCCGCCCGTTCCCCAGACCTGAATCCAATTGAGCACATCTGGGACATCATGTCTCGTTCCATCCACCAACGCCACGTTGCACCACAGACTGTCCAGAAGTTGGCGGATGCTTTAGTTCAGGTCTGGGAGGAGATCCCTCAGGAGACCATCCGCCACCTCATCAGGAGCATGCCCAGGTGTTGTAAGGAGGTCATACAGGCACGTGGAGGCCACACACACTACTGAGCCTCATTTTGACTTGTTTTAAGGACATTACATCAAAGTTGGATCAGCCTGTAGTGTGGTTTTCCACTTTAATTTTGAGTGTGACTCCAAATCCAGACCTCCATGGGTTGATAAATTGGATTTCCATTGATTATTTTTGTGTGATTTTGTTGTCAGCACATTCAACTATGTAAAGAAAAGATTATTTATTTCATTCAGATCTAGGATGTGTTGTTTAAGTGTTCCCTTTATTTTTTTGAGCGGTATATAATAATGGAAAAAGTAGCATCTACTACAGGGTTCAGAATATGCAACAAATGCTCTCTCTCTCTGTCTCTGTCTCTCTCTCTCTCTCTCTCGCTTGTCCCCCTCCAGGCAGTGAAGTCCCGTACAGGGCCTGGTGAGTACCTGCGTAACGCCCTGTGGCACACAGGTGACACCAACGAGGAGGTGAAGCTGCTGTGGTCGGACCCACGGAATGTGGGCTGGAGAGACAAGACGTCTTACCGCTGGCAGCTCAGCCACAGGCCCCAGGTGGGCTACATCAGGTAGGCCACACCCCTCTTTCTCTCTTACTTCTAAATTATTTGTATTTTATTTTAATCTACAACTTTCTATTTGTATCAAATGTTCAGTAACTGTTTTATTGTCAATAGAATTTATGATCTGAAGTCATTTAGTACCTGCTTGACTTTGTATCAGAATTCCATTGTTTTTTACTTACTCGGGGGCAGATGGGTTCGATGGATTTGAACTTGAAGCTCAGTTCATCCTCACTGGACAGGACCCTGTTGTGGTACACGGCCGTGTGTGACCACTGTTGACCACTAGAGGGAGTTTACACTGCCTTGGCTTGGATGATAAAAAAAGAAAAAGAAAGATGGCTGGTGGCAGTTTGGTGGACTGGGTGGCTATTCACCAATATATACTCCATATTTTTCCCTCCTAAACCTCTTTGTGACTTTTACAGAGAGACCGGGCCCCCTGGTCCTCTATTGTCCCCGTTGCCATGTCAACCAAATCCTTGGCAAGAATTTGCTGAGCGCCTGTTCATATGCAGATCCAGAGGAAACTACTGTAGAGTGGGGGGTCTGAGAGAGACATAGAGAGCGAGAGCAAGAGAGAGAGAGAAGGGGGGGTGAGGGGGAGAAAGCGAGAGAGGGAGAGAGCAGGGAGGGTATCAAAGACAGAGAAAGAAACAGAAAGATAAACAAGTGTGAGGGAGTCTGACTAGAGGCACTGAGAGTAACATAGCAGAATAAGGAAAAATCTCAGATTGTCAAATTCCAAGAGTGAAAGAGAATATCTTGAATCAGACGTCATGTCCGAGGAACATATTGCTTATGCAAATAGTTTAAGAAACCAGCTTTATTGGGTGGCATAAATAGCACATTGTGATCAACAAAGCATCAGCTAGACATTTTCAAACGACACATTAATTTCAACCAATACCTGTGTTTGAGCATCTCTCAAAACCCTTACATTTCTGTACCATTATCAGTAGCGATGCGTGGGTAAAATCACCGGGGAAGCCAAGCCAGAGCAAAAAGCCATTATATAACCTATGTGTTGTGATAATTGCTTTATTTGCTCTATAGCCTGTCTTGACACTGTGATATATATACAATAAGAAGACACAGTGGCAGAATAAATTCAACCACATATTTGTTTCATTACAAAACTGGAGAGCAACATCTGTCCGGTGAAGTCCACAAAACATGTTGCATGTAACAAACAGTTATATGACCTAGAGCATGGTCAAGCAAGGTAATGTTTATGGATTTAGAACCACGGGAAGTTTCCGCAAGTCGCAAAGAAAACAGGAGCTGCCTCCGCTATTCCAGCACCTTTTCAACTTCAACATCATCTAATCACCTATGCTTAGTCTAATACAGTGACAACTAAAATATACCAAAAACTATTTAGTCCAATCAACGTAAGCTAAATATGATGTGGCTGTCCATGTAACTGATTTCTCTGTGTGTGTGTGTATTTGTGTGTGTTTGAGTGCGTATAAGTAGAAAGACATCTTGACTCACCCTACTTGTAGAGAAACGCCAATGCTATTCTCCTCTTTCATGTTGCCTAAATGGCTTATGACTCTGTCATATAGTACACACTTTTTGTTGTCCTAGGCTACCTGATTAAAATGCTTGCTAGTTAGCCTAACTACCTTTCATGGGCAACGATGCGCCAGGCCAGCATACTGCCCGGGGCACAATGTAGGAATTTATGGTTGGATCAGAATCGCCGTTATAATCATTGGCCAGTATGGAGAATTAAGTAAAACCACAAGTCCAAATCCCTATCTCCATCCATTGCTAATTTAGGAAAGGGACGATTTTAGCAAGCTAGCCACCGGAAGACAACAACACAAGGAGATGCAACAATTCAAGTTTTTTTCTGTCAATAATGATGTTTGGCTTGTGATGTGATTAGTCTGAAGCCAAATCCAAACGGGCTTCCCTTGACACCTTTTTTTTGGTGCTCCAGGACCATTCAGTGTTGAGCTCACTCAGTTTAGCTCAACACTGATTGGCTATTATTATTTTAAAAATGTATCAATGGAGACCAAATGCTCGCTGGCTTCCCTTGCATTCAATGCTACGGGCAGCAACAATAGATATGCAGCATCAGATAGATATGCTACACATACTGAGACAGAGGGGCACTGTTACGTTAGATCAGATGCTTTCTCTGAGGAGATACATTCAGCCTGTTGCGAATTGAAGGAAATTTATGAAACACAGAGAGGCAAAATATATATTATTTTGTATATATTTTTTTGTCCATTTTTTGGGGGAAGCCTAGCTTCCCTTGGCATCCATGAATACATGCCACTGCCCATTATAAAAAAAAGTTGCCAGAGAAAAGGAGAGTTGGGGGGGTGGAGTTTGTGGAGGGGGGGGGGTCACTCCAGTGGGGTGCAGTGAGGGGAGAGTGGAGAGAGAGAGAGACAGGTCTTTTTAGAGGCAGGGAGGCCCTATTCAGACCCAAACAGAGAGACACCTGCTTTGTATGCTGTGCAGAGGAGTCAATGGAGCACTGCAGCGATGCACTGCACTCACTCAGGCAGCGGCTGGGACAGGGGCTGGGCCTGCTCTCTCTGTCTCTCTTTCTCTGTTCATCCGAATCACCCATTTTGAGTTCTGTGGTTACTTGCCACTGGGTTTTAGTTTGGTGGCACTTCATTTGACTAATCTCTTATATGACCATATGCCAAATACTACAGCTTCCCACAACAATCACATGTTATGGGTATGTGACAGTGGTATAAATAAAGACAGTGTGGATGACTTTCATTTTGATAATTACCAGAGGGAACATGGCTAGAAATGACAAGGGAATGTAAAGGTCCCCTGATTTGTGCATTGTCCCGTGCTCTGTGGCAGGGTGAAGTTATATGAGGGGACGGAGATTGTGGCTGACTCTGGCGTGGTGATTGACACTACCATGAGAGGCGGACGACTGGGGGTCTTCTGTTTCTCCCAAGAGAACATCATCTGGTCCAACCTGCGCTACCGCTGCAACGGTAAGACTCCGTTCTTCACATTGCTACTAACCACTAACGATACTTATATTGAACAACATAATGCTAGTGAGCTAATTTACTTGTTTGTTCTGCTTCATGTATTTGTTGTTAATTAGACACTGTTCCAGACGACTTCAACCCATATCGCAAACAGGTCCTGCTGCACATCAAGGTGTGAGAGGATTCGAGGATGTGTGAGTGCTGGGGCATGTAGATGAGTAACCTGTCCAGCACTGTCTATCTACACAAACTCACACACACATTCACACACACACTCTTACCGCCCCTCAGTACAGACTTCCAACTGCTGTTAAAATGTGTGTGACTGTGTCTGCCCATGAGTGAAAGGGGAGGGGTTTCAGAGTTGTGGTAAAGGAAGAAGAACCAATTTACAACATTGTTGTTATACCAGACTGGAAAAGCAAAAAGGTACCAGAGACTTTGGAAGAAAGTATACATGATAATTCATGTATGTAGGACTGTGTTACTTCTGGGTTTGAGTGGTGTTCTTGCCCTCAATTTCACTGTATGAACGGTGGTTGTGTGAATGACAGCGGTTAACCGTTGAGTTTGACTGTTGCGTTAGGTGTGAGTGCTGTTGTTGCTTTGTGTTTTTGCATTTACAGCTATTATAGGAATAAATGGATTCCTATTCCTAAAAGGATGTGTTTTTCCATCTCATATCTAACTGTAAAATAAAAACCATAAGCTAATGTTACAGGGATGATGGGAATTTGATAAATACTGTACATCCTCTGGATATGAAACTCCTGGTAACTCTGTCATGATCAGATAATGTCATCTCAGCAGCAAAATACAGATCTGTCACAAGAGACTGTAGACTTGCAGTTATTTAGCCATATTACATTAAGCCTTTAATAGTGGAATTATGTCCCTATTTTGAATAAATGTGGATCTCTGTGGATTCTAGTGTATACTTTCCTGGACATCTGAGTTTGTGCCCAGTAATTGAATATGAAATAAAGCCTTATTGGAAGTGTTTCTATGAATTAAGTCATCTTTAACTGATTAATTAAACATAAGCATAAACAAAGAGCAACACAATCTTTGTCCACAAAAAATAATAAATAATTGAATTTCTTAAAAATATGTTTATTTGACCCTTGTGATTCTGTACACAACAAGAATGCTAATGAACGATACTACTTTAAAAAAAAAAGTATAATAAATCAAGAGCAACTGTGATTTGCTGTTCCGAGGTCATCCAGTCAGTGAAGTATGTGGTGACACTGGTGCTAACTGTATCTAACCGCTGAGTGCTGTGGTTGTCATCATACCTCCCAGGGGCAGACAGACCCCAGGGCTCAACTGACTGAACTGCCCAATCTGTCTCCACTGTCTGCTTCTCTGCTCCACCATAATAGCCAGTCATAAAAATCCATATACATTGTACAGAACTTGCTATATTTAATATAATATATTATGTGTCACATAGCCTAATTACGTTATTCTTATGCCGGTGCAGTAACACTGTAATAACACTGTATTTTAACATGTTGTTACATTGTAACTTACTTTGTAATGGAGTTGAGCATTTTTGTTCCCACATAAGTGAAATAAAGCCTCTTCCCATTCTACTTGTGTAATAACAACAAAACGAGTTACCCTGCTGAGGACAGACTTGAACATTTATTTGGATTCCATTTAGAATTAAGTATTTGAAGCATTATTCTATTAAGCTGGAGATGTCCTGCTATTGACCCCTGACTACTTTGGCTGGATTCTAATCTGATCATTCATTCTCTTTGCTCTATCCTGACTAACTCTCACTCAGGTGTGAATAGATGCAATATGATAGGCATTTGTCATCCTAGGTCTTGTTGGCCATACAGAGTTTGTGCAATACTGCTTCCTATCCCAATATGTGGGAACTTTCAGAGTGAAGTCACAAGGACAGAGGGAAGAGAATGACTTAGTGGACTTGGCAAAGGTCCTCACATGGAAGCTAGCCAGCCAGTGTCAGGTGCAGACAGTGGGTTCGTTTGGAAGCAGAGGCTTACCAACTGTATAGAATAAATTCCCTGGGTTTCTCCCATAGCAGGCCACATGTTGCGAATAGATAGAATAAATTGGGTCAATATAGCCAATGACATAGTATTACAGATATGAAGTATGTATCTCTAAATAATTGTAGTAGCAAAATGTGCTGTAGAAAGTGATTTAGAAAATATATTTAAAACATATTTTTAAGTGAGATCAAAGTTTTGAAGTACATATCACAGTGCTCTTCCATATGTTTACGGAGAGAAAATAATGAGGAAAAACAACCTTTCTGAGCTCCTCTGTTAAAGATGGAATACCCTGGGTCCGGGAGGCCGGGACGAGTGCAATATTGGGAGGGCATTGTACAACAGTGCACCACATCCCACACCTGCCTGGCCCTGGGAGGGGTTAAGACTTAATCTGCATCCCCAAGCACCAACATTTCATGATCTGGCTGCAATCCCAACTTTTCCCTCTCTTCAGACATGTCTGAGACACACATCACCTGAGGAAGAAAAAGTGTTGCATATTAGTCACTGTCAAAAAAAAGAGAGCTTATTCTCTATTTTTCTCTCGCTCTTGCTCTTGCTCTCTCTCTCACACACACACACACACACACACACACACACACACACACACACACACACAACAAACATGAGCCATAACAGTTACCAGGGCAACAGGTCTCCAAGCCACATAGGGGTAATCTGTTTAGGGCAACCAAAAAAGTAAAGGGATAAAAAAGTTTTCTATGGAAAAAACACTTCCACATTCTAAAATGTATTGTCAAAAGTATTATAATATATATATATTGTGATACACAACAGGTGCATCATTTCGTTTGGGGAAAAGGTTTGTACTTTGGAGGAGTGTGTCTAAGCCTTTATATAAAAAAAAGTACACTAACTAAGATAAACATATAGACCAATGAAAATGTGTTTAAAACCTTACCTCAAGTCACAAGTGAGTAATTGCATCTTCATTCATATAGTGTCGCCATTCTCTGGAACATGTTTTGATATGGCCTATGAAAATGCATCAGCAACAACTAGGCAGTTAGAAAGATGGGTTCTTATTAGTCCAGAATTCCTTATATGCTGGATCTGTTTTCTTAAATGCATTCCGAACCCATTCTGCAATTATCCAGAGCCGAAAATACAGGACTTCTTTCCTCTCCTAAACGCTCTCTGACAATAGACCTCGCGCTCCGAATAGCCACTGCTTGGTCAATGGACCCCGCCTCCACTGCTACAACAAACAAAGGCCACTATGCAATGCTCACTGAGGCATGTAGGTGCCCCTCTTAAAAGGCCAATAACTTCGGACATTCTCCGCAGTTGAGGAAACACGTCCGCCTATCCTTCCCCCTGTGTGTGTATCCCTGCAGGAATGTCTACCTCTTTGAACTTTTATTAAATCATGATTAAATATTAAACTACAATGGACTCTCCCAAATTCGGCATTCATGATATTTAGACGTCAATCAATGAAATTTCGCGCCAATGGTGCGCGCCACATGTCACGTGAAAACCTAGCGATAAATTGAAAGGGTAACATTTTTAGTCATGTCGTTTACTGACGTTCGCCTAAAATCTGAAAACATGATCACACGTTTGGTCACTTTGTTGTATTTTCTATACCAGTTTCAAAGTTTCTATATACAGTATAGCCTTACAGTTTGTTTTGGGCGGTTTGGCACCTGTTCTACTCCAGCTGAGTTTAGCACCTTGGCTGTGTGAATGAATGGTGCATGATGTAGACAACTGGTTTTGTTGGGTCATCTTACAAACCACGCAGCCTGTCCTCAGAGCCATACGAAACATACTTTACGTATTTCTGGGCACCTCCAAGGCCTACAATATGATACCCACCAATGGTCTAGTTACTTTAGACAGAACTAAAAGTAGGGAGATTGGATTAGGGAGGATGGATGGGCGTAATCTGTGACCATCTAGCAATCCAAATGTTGCGTGTTTGAGTCAAATTAGGGACAACTGTAGCATTTTAGCTAACCCTTCCCTAACCCTTATTCTAAACTTAACCAAATTCACCAACCTGCTATGTAAATTTACCTAAACTTTGTCTTTTTAGTTCTCCTAACCTTTTACGTAAATTATCCAAACATTTGTTGTTAGTTTCCCAAAACACCAACGTAAATTCTCCCTGTAAATCTCCTTTGTTGTTATGGTGCAACAAGCAACCTGAGTGATATACTACGAAGCAAACTAGATCTACTCAGGCTTTTATAAAGCTTGCCAGCTTCAGTTATCTTCACATTCCAGGTCAGTCTTCATCCGTATGACGGTGGATATTGCTCGTCCGCCTGCCGCTAACTCTAGCAGGCTTGTAACTGCGTGTGCACGTCGCACATGGCTAGTCGAAGACAAACTCTTCATTGAGACAATGCTGAAATATCAATCCATTGGCGGGTCAGTGCCACATTTTCATCTGTGCTGAAATGATAATGAAAGAAAATCTTTATCTTATTACTTATCGTTAATGTCATGTTTGGTGTGCTTTGGTGTGTTTATCAATGCACAAGCACCTTTTTCCCACTACTATCGCTCCTTCTTCGATCTGTGGAACAGCTTGTTGCATTGTGGCCATATATAGACATATAATCCATAGCAGGGTTTTGGAATCTTTAACCCTGGCAATTTTACAGATAAACTCGTGGATACACTAGCAATGGCTACCAGTCTTGACTTGAATGGGAACTGCCATCTATGGATTATATGTCATTGGTTGGTTACGGTTGTCAGTTTTCTTCTTGCAAATTTCAAAGTACAATTGCGCGAAAAAACGTACAGTTTGGAAAGCAAATGCTGTCATTACTAAATGTGTAATGTGAAAGGTATTTCCATTTTTTTTCACACACATTTTTTAGAATTGGTCCTCAACTAGTGGCTCAGACACTTATTTAGGACACATTGAGTTAGCCCTGAGTTAGCCTGCCCCAAGCAGGTTAGTTCTGAAGGATTCGTTGCCATAGAAATTTACCTGGCTAAAAGTTGGCTAAAAGTTGAGTGACTTTCATGGTACCGGTTAACCTGAGTTGAACTCAGAGTTGACCAAAGTTACAGTACCTGCTAACTCCTCAAACCTGATTCATAGTAAAGGGCTCTGGTCTCAGAGAAAGATATACAATACTATACATCATCCAAGACGTATGATAAATCACATTATCCAATTCGTATGCTATTTTATGACCTGGTAAGAGGTATCCCACTGGGCACACCACCTTATCAAAACATGGATAATTGGGTAGTATTTGGTTGAGATGTTGATCAATGAGATTACAACCTATATTCACCCACCCAAAAGTTAGCTGAATTTCCAATGTGTTATCAATATGCTTCCCTGAGGAAGGCACAGTGATGCTGAAACGTTGGTAAATACCCATTCAATTGCTGGGAGTTTATTCATGAAGTGTGCGACTTTCTTTATTTTGATAGTTTATAGTTTATTTGCCGTTAGTCAGCACCTCCACACTAACTATTATTCTGGGTATGCGCCAGCTCATGTTTTTTAATCAATATGCTTCCAACCATCTAAAAGCACAACCGAATTCCAATGGAAAAACAATGTCTGATATTTTGTTTAGTTGTCACCCGAATGTCTATCACTTCACTTTCAACCATTTAAAAGTAGAGCATAGTTCAAATTGGAATACAATGTCAGATATTTTGTTTATTTATACAACAGTTTAACGGGTTATCACTGTGCTTAATATAATAGCAGAACCAAATTACCTGGATTGCATTTGAGATGACATTAAAAGTACATGGTATAAGTGTTCAAGGCCGTTCAAGATTCTGCACTGATTATTACAGCAATTGTGAAGACCTGCGAATTATCTTGAACATACTGTACACATTTTATATGATTACATAAGAAGTATAGTTACAATAACCTCAAAACGTGGCCATGGACGTGTTACTCATTTTAAGGTTGACTGTTACATTAGTTTGTAAGATAGCCTTAACTTTAGGCTATTTACTGTATTACAAAAGTAATATTGAATTGTTTTTGGTTTAAAATGCAACCAAATATCAACATTTATATGTCTAGTGCATTCGGAAAGAATTCAGACTCCTTGACTTTTTCCACATTTTGTTACATTACAGACTTATTCTAAAATGGATTTTAAAAAATCCCTTCAATCTACACTCAATACCCCATCATGATAAAGCAAAGACAGGTTTTTAGAATTTTTGCAAATGTATTACTAATAAAAAATGGAACTATTACATTTACATAAGTATTTAGACCCTTTACTCTGTACTTTGTTAAAGCACCATTGGCAGCGACAACAGCCTTCTTTTGGGTATGACGCTACAAACTTGGTACACCTTTATTTGGGAAGTTTCTCCCATTCTTCTCTGCAGATCCTCTCAAGCTCTGTCAGGTTGGATGGGGAGTGTTGCTGCACAGCTATTTTCAAGTCTCTCCAGACATGTTTGATTGGGTTCAAGTCCGGGCACTGGCTGGGCCACTCAAGGACATTCAGAGACTTGTCCCGAAGCCACTCCAGCATTGGCTTGGCTGTGTGCTCAGGGTCGTTGTCCTGTTGGAACCTTTGCCTTAGTCTGAGGTCCTGAGCGCTCTGGAGCAGGTTTTCATCAAGGATCTCTCTGTACTTTGCTCTGTTCATCTTTCCCTCGATCCTGACTTGTCTCCCAGTCCCTGCCGCTGAAAAACATCCCCACAGCCTGATGCTGCCACCAGCATGCTTCACCGTAGAGATGGTGCCAGGTTCCCTCCAGATGTAACGCTTGGCATTCAAGTCAAAGAGGCCCTGAGCGCTCAGGGTTTCATCAGACCAGAGAATCTTATTTCTCATGGGCTGAGAGTCTTTTAAGTGCCTTTTGGCAAACTCCAAGTGGGCTGTCATGTGCCTTTTACTGAGGAGTGGCTTCCATCTGGCCACTCTACCATAAAGGCCTGAAACATCATTTTAAAATACATTTTAATACATTTTAGTTCCATCTGAGTCATCTCATTTTTGTACTTTTATTTTTGGTTGAGTTAGAGACATTAATCCAACATATTCAATCCAATCCAAAAGATTGGAAAGCAGCTGCTGTCATCCCCCTCTTCAAAGGAGGGGACACTCTTGACCCAAACTGCTACAGACCTATATCTATCCTACCCTGCCTTTCTAAGGTCTTCGAAATCCAAGTCAACAAACAGATTACCGACCATTTCGAATCCCAACGCACCTTCTCCACTATGCACTCTGGTTTCAGAGCTGGTCATGGGTGCACCTCAGCCACGCTCAAGGTCCTAAACAATATCGTAACCGCCATCGATAAGAAACAATACTGTGCTGCCGTATTCATTGACCTGGCCAAGGATTTCGACTCTGTCAATCACCACATCCTCATCGGCAGACTCGATAGCCTTGGTTTCTCAAATGATTGCCTCGACTGGTTCACCAACTACTTCTCTGATAGAGTTCAATGTGTCAAATCGGATGGCCTGTTGTCCGGGCCTCTGGTAGTCTCTATGGGGGTGCCACAGGGTTCAATTCTTGGGCCAACTCTTTTCTCTGTATATATCAATGATGTCGCTCTTGCTGCTGGTGAGTCTCTGATCCACCTCTACGCAGACAACACCATTCTGTATACTTCTGGCCCTTCTTTGACACTGTGTTAACAACCCTCCAGACGAGTTTCAATGCCATACAACTCTCGTTCCGGGGCCTCCAACTGCTCTTAAATACAAGTAAAACTAAATGCATGCTCTTCAACCGATCGCTGCCCGCACCTGCCCGCCCGTCCAGCATCACTACTCTGGACGGTTCTGACTTAGAATATGTGGACAACTACAAATACCTAGGTGTCTGGTTAGACTGTAAGCTCTCCTTCCAGACTCACATCAAACATCTCCAATCCAAAGTTACATCTAGAATTGGCTTCCTATTTCGCAACAAAGCACCCTTCCCTCATGCTGCCAAACATACCCTCGTAAAACTGACCATCCTACCGATCCTCGACTTCGGCGATGTCATATACAAAATAGCCTCCAATACCCTACTCAATAAACTGGATGCAGTCTATCACAGTGCCATCCATTTTGTCACCAAAGCCCCATATACTACCCACCACTGCGGCCTGTACGCTCTCGTTGGCTGGTCCTCGCTTCATACTCATCACCAAACCCACTGGCTCCAGGTCATCTACAAGACCCTGCTAGGTAAAGTCCCCCCTTATCTCAGCTCACTGGTCACCATAGCAGCACCCACCTGTAGCACGTGCTCCAGCAGGTATATCTCTCTGGTCACCCCCAAAGCCAATTCCTCCTTTGGCCGTCTCTCCTTCAGTTCTCTGCTGCCAATGACTGGAACGAACTACAAAAATCTCTGAAACTGGAAACACTTATCTCCCTCACTAGCTTTAAGCACCAGCTGTCAGAGCAGCTCACAGATCACTGCACCTGTACATAGCCCATCTATAATTTAGCCCAAACAACTACCTCTTCCCCTACTGTATTTATTTATTTTGCTCCTTTGCACCCCATTATTCCTATTTCTACTTTGCACTTTCTTCCACTACAAATCTACCATTCCAGTGTTTTACTTGCTATATTGTACACTGCTCAAAAAAATAAAGGGAACACTAAAATAACACATCTAGATCTGAATGAATGAAATAATCTTATTAAATACTTTTTTCTTTACATAGTTGAATGTGCTGACAACAAAATCACACAAAAATAATCAATGGAAATCCAATTTATCAACCCATGGAGGTCTGGATTTGGAGTCACGCTCAAAATTAAAGTGGAAAACCACACTACAGGCTGATACAGCTTTGATGTAATGTCCTTAAAACAAGTCAAAATGAGGCTCAGTAGTGTGTGTGGCCTCCACGTGCCTGTATGACCTCCCTACAATGCCTGGGCATGCTCCTGATGAGGTGGCGGATGGTCTCCTGAGGGATCTCCTCCCAGACCTGGACTAAAGCATCCGCCAACTCCTGGACAGTCTGTGGTGCAACGTGGCGTTGGTGGATGGAGCGAGACATGATGTCCCAGATGTGCTCAATTGGATTCAGGTCTGGGGAACGGGCGGGCCAGTCCATAGCATCAATGCCTTCCTCTTGCAGGAACTGCTGACACACTCCAGCCACATGAGGTCTAGCATTGTCTTACATTAGGAGGAACCCAGGGCCAACCGCACCAGCATATGGTCTCACAAGGGATCTGAGGATCTCATCTTGGTACCTAATGGCAGTCAGGCTACCTCTGGCGAGCACACGGAGGGCTGTGCAGCCCCCCAAAGAAATGCCACCCCACACCATGACTGACCCACCGCCAAACCTGTCATGCTGGAGGATGTTGCAGGCAGCAGAACATTCTCCACGGTGTCTCCAGACTCTGTCACGTCTGTCACATGTGCTCAGTGTGAACCTGCTTTCATCTGTGAAGAGCACAGGGCGCCAGTGGCGAATTTGCCAATCTTGGTGTTCTCTGGCAAATGCCAAACGTCCTGCACGGTGTTGGGCTGAAAGCACAACCCCCACCTGTGGACGTCGGGCCCTCATACCACCCTCATGGAGTCTGTTTCTGACCGTTTGAGCAGACACATGCACATTTGTGGCCTGCTGGAGGTCATTTTGCAGGGCTCTGGCAGTGCTCCTCCTGCTCCTCCTTGCACAAACGCGGAGGTAGCGGTCCTACTGCTGGGTTGTTGCCCTCCTACAGCCTCCTCCACGTCTCCTGATGTACTGGCCTGTCTCCTGGTAGCGCCTCCATGCTCTGGACACTACGCTGACAGACACAGCAAACCTTCTTGCCACAGCTCGCATTGATGTGCCATCCTGGATGAGCTGCACTACCTGAGCCACTTGTGTGGGTTGTAGACTCCGTCTCATGCTACCACTAGAGTGAAAGCACCGCCAGCATTCAAAAGTGACCAAAACATCAGCCAGGAAGCATAGGAACTGAGAAGTGGTCTTTGGTCACCACCTGCAGAACCACTCCTTTATTGGGGGTGTCTTGCTAATTGCCTATAATTTCCACCTGTTGTCTATTCCATTTGCACAACAGCATGTGAAATGTATTGTCAATCAGTGTTGCTTCCTAAGTGGACAGTTTGATTTCACAGAAGTGTGATTGACTTGGAGTTACATTGTGTTGTTTAAGTGTTCCCTTTATTTTTTTGAGCAGTATATTTACTTTGCCACCATGGCCTTTTTGGCTTTACCTCCCTTATCTCACCTCATTTGCTCACATTGTGTATAGACTTATTTTTCTACTGTATTGTTGACTGTATGTTTGTTTTACTCCATGTGTAACTCTGTGTTGTTGTATGGGTCGAACTGCTTTGCTTTATCTTGGCCAGGTCGGAATTGTAAATGAGAACTTATTCTCAACTTGCCTACCTGGTTAAATAAAGGTGAAATAAAAAAATATATATATTATTTGTTAACTTGTTGAGAAGTTAATAGGCTATTTATTGTATTTCAAAAGTGTGGCACAGATTGAATTATCCAAGCAGAAGATACATCTCCATCAAATGTTGACATTTTGTTGTGTTGACAACCCAACAAAATTCAATACCACTAATTATCTTTACATCAAAGGTTGAAACCTTTGACCTATTATATTGTCTATTTTTTGTAGAATTATTTTAATTATAACTTCTTTCTGATAATGGATCTAAAGTTGAAGATCTGATGTTGTTTTAAAGGTACAAATTCAACATATTTTATACAAGGTTTGTCAATGTTGAAATTTGTTTAAATTTCACTCTAAAAACAACAGTTGATTACTTTTTTCAAATCCAATGTATTTTCTATGTATACTGAACAAAAATATAAACGTAACATGTAAAGTGTTGGTCCCATGTTTCATGAGCTGAAATAAAAGATCCCAAAAATGTTCCATTATGCACAAAAAGCTTATTTCTCGCAAATGTTGGGCACAAATGTATTTACATCGCTGTTAGTGAGCATTTTTCTCCTTTGCCAACATAATCCATCTACCTGACAGATGTGGCATATCAAGAAACTGATTAAACAGCATGATCATTACACAGGTGCAATTTGTGCTGCAGACAATAAAAGGCCACTCTAAATTGTGCAGTTTTGTCACACAACACAATGCCACAGATTTCTCAAGTTTTGAGGGAATGTGCAATTGGCATGATGACTGCAACAACCTGATCAACTCTATGCAATGAAGATGTGTTGCTGCATGAGCTAAAAGGTGGTCACACCAGATACTGATCGTTTTTTTTAATATACACCCCTACCTTTTGTTTGAGGTATCTGTGACCAACAGACGCATATTTGTATTCCCAGTTGTGGGAAATCCCTAGATTTGGGCCTTATTTCAATTGACTGATTTCCTTATATGAACTATAACTTAGTAAAATCTTTGAAATTGTTGCATGTTCCATTCACTAGCGGTTCTGGGAGGGAGGGGGGGCAGTGCCCCTGTGACAACAATTTTGGACCCCCTTGTGGCCCCCCTAAATGTGGAGTATGAAATCATTTTTACATAACTTATTTTTGCTATCATTCTTTTTTTACATCCATTATTAGACAGTGGCAACGATGATGATTATGAACATGGTCTTTTGCCTGCTAATGCCTGCAATGCAGTGAAGAAAACGATATGACAACAATAACGTCTAATGTAACTGGACCCCTCTAACAGTACAACTGGCCTCAGCTTGGCCCCCCCAGTTGAAATGGTCTAGAACCGCCACTGGTTCCATTCATATTTTTGTTCAGTATAGATTCCACGTCACAATACCTTGACAAATTACCTTTAAACAACGTCAACCAGTTTTTGCCCTGTGGAATGATAGGCTTCTATCCGTCCTATTATTCGTATGAATAACGTAGCATAATATATCATACTAAATGGAGTGTCAAAGATTTATGCACAGAATAATACGAATTGCCCCGAGACCAGCCAGTGCAATATTGACAAAAGTCTACACTTTTTCTTTACTCAACTGGCTACGATATCTGTCAAAACTGCTTGAACCGACGTTCTTGGGGATTTATGATAGCCTGCGAACCAAGAGGGCAATAAATATAGAATGGCCTACTATAAAAATAAGAAAACACACTAGCAACAACAGGTTGCAAATAGAACAGGTTGCCAGAGCCACTGTGATAGTTTGAAATAGCCCCCCGGTGCCTAGGAGAGTGTGCGCCCAAGTGGACAGTTGTTACGCGAGCAGCAGGTGTTCGACGCGAGTGATTTATACCACTCGTGGAGAAACACTGTCAAATATCTCACTCATCTGAGAGCCGACAACGAGGGAGGAAGAAATAGCGGTTAGCAATGAAACCAGTTTGAGACTGGACATCAGTGTCGGCAGCTCACTTGGACAGTGTGGGAGTTTGGTGTCAGTGCAGGCAAAACCTACTTCGCATTTTTCCTATTGGAACGAGTGAGGTGGGGACATTTACGCAGTCTCATACGGAGCTTCAACAGAGGTGTGATTGGGTGAGGATATGAGTAGTGCTTGGCCTGGTTCATTCTTAAATTAATCATGTGCTACACAATTCAGAAATGTGGCCTATTATTTACCTGCCCACTTGGCACAGACGTCAATTCAACGTCTATTCCACGTTGGTTAAACCTAATTTCATTAAAATTACTTGGCAACAATGTTGATTTAGTCAGTGTGCCCAGTAGATACTACTATTTAATTGTGAGCTATGAGGAATGTATGGATTGGGTCAAGTAACTGTAAAGCTTTTATTTGGTTAGAACATATTTTTTCTAACATTGTAGAATAGAACAATTCACTCTGTCCCCCTAATGGAAGTTGTTGCTTTAAATACTTTCTCCATGGCCTAATATTAGAACAAACTCCCTGTCATTGTGAGTAAATCAAGAAATACAGCAGAATGCATGTACTGTAGACTGACACTTAGGTGACATTGGAGGATGTGGAATTTAAGGTTACATCAGCAGTTATACAACAACAATAGAATGATACCCATATATTAGCCATTGATTAATGTAATAGTACCCCCTGAATAGTCCTGAAGTACAGCTATTAATAATTGTTTTAATCAATCCTATGCTTTCACGAATAATTCATATTGATAGATATAGATAGAATATACAATAGATTTGTGCAATAGATAGATTATCAATAAAATAGATCATACAATTAGTAAATCAGTCTAAAGTTATTTGAATGTTTTGATAGCGTCCATCAAAATACACTGATCTAAATGCAGTTAAGACATGTGACAGTGGGAAGGAAAACTTCAGGTGGAAGGAAACCTTGAGAGAGAGAGAGCTGCACTATTACAAATACAAAGATGCTATGATGTGCATTGACCTTTCCCATGCAGACACAAACAGATTGGATTCACATTAAAGTCTCATTCATCAATAAATCAAGTGAGGTTGAGCCAAACAACCAACAGCTTGCTCTGTGTTTGTGGTCTTTATGTCCAATACCAGTTGGGGTTTGATCTAATGAATTAGTGAAAACCACTGGTCTTTAAGTGAGCTGGAGTTGACATGTAGAACCACATGGACATGTCACTCCAGGCCAAGCCGTGAGCAAAAACATCCCTAAGTTGCACATGTGACCAACCCACCTCTATGGTGACATTGTGTATGTGTGTGTTTGGTTTTACTATCCATGTGAGGACCAGAGGTCCTCATAACGATAGTAGCCTAAACAAAGAAAATTCAAACAAGTGGGGACATTTCGCTATTCCCCACAAGGAAAAAGGCTATTTTAGGTTTAGGGTTAAAATTAGAGTTAGAATGAGGTTTAGGGTTAGGAGTTAGGATTAGGTTTAGTTTTAGGGGTTTGGGGTTAAGATTAGGTTTAGGGTTAAGGCTAGGGTTAGAGTTAGGTTAAGGGTTAGGGCTAGGTTTGAACCCCACAAGAATAGTAAAACAAACGTGTGTGTGTGAAGGGGAGATAGGGTTTTGTGGTTAAATAAGGGTACGGGTGCAGTGTTGCCCTAAAGGTAGTACCGTATTGGTGTTTAATTCACAAGCGACTGTCTGTGTGTGTATGCACAGTAATTATTTGCTGTTCATGGATGGAACAAACAGGACCCTGTCAGTGTTGTTGGACTGTGCACAGAGGGAGGTCACCGGGATTTTCAAAGCAGTGCAACAAAAAAAAAGAAGGGGGGCGGGGGCATACACCCCCACTCCAAAAGTGCAGCTGCATCAGAATCCATTGGCCCACATTCCAGACCTCAACCACTACACTAGTGAACACAATGCCAACTGGACAACAAAAGGAGACCAATCTAGGGCATTGAAAAACGTTGAAAACACAAGTGAAGAGACTGGGTTTGGGGCAGTGCTATACACTGCTGCTGTTAGTTGGAATACAGTTAAATAAGATTCATTTGATAATGTAAGTTGAAGATGTGTCTCATTGAAGACTGATTGTGACAGCTAGTAGCCATAGCCACTCCCTCCCTGAGTATTGGTACTGCCGTTGGGCACACCTGCTTTACCCTTCCCTCCTCTGCCTTGTAGCCCTGACTATTTCAGACCAGGGGAACACATGAAGGAAAAGGGCTGGGTGGAGAGAGAGAGAGTCTGGTATATTTAGCATGCTCTATTTCTGCCCCTGCTGCTCTCGTAACCCCCCCTTCATACCCCCTCTCCCTGGCGCACTGCACAGGTCTCCCAAACTGTAATAAAGGTCAGACTTTAGTGTTGGTTCAGAGAGAGAGAGAGAGAGAGGACCACACACAAACGCACTGCATACATGGTTCAATCTAGCCCATGCCATGTCGCTTTCAAAGGCACACTTCCAATGGCACCAATGCTTTAGGAATGCCTTGTACTGCCAAAGGTTTTACTATGTAATGCACATAAGCTCTGTGAAGTTCTTACCGGAATGTAGGCCTACACCTTTCCTTAAACTTAGATCTTTCCACACACAAATACAATAATGCCATCCTTTTGGTTACTAAATTGGACTTGACAAAGATAAGCTTTTTTGTTTTACCCACTTTCTTTGGCCCTTGTTTGTTCTTCTCCACTGGCAAACAGAAAAGGGAGAAGAGTCCAAATTGCAAAATGCCCAATTGACCAAGTGACCAACATTGTTGTAGCATAGCTTTGACGGGTAAATGCTTGCTTTATACCAAGAACTGAAATATAACATAAAATTGGGTTTTGATGCTTAGTGCTGTGGCACACATGGTAAGCCATAGATTTTCTTTGTTTTACTATATTTTGTCTCAAGCCTAGCTTCACAACACTAACAGATAATTGTTTGCTATGCCAATGGTTACCACAGATGTTAGGTTACTTGGGCGGTTTATCTACTGTATGGAAACCTAAGCTCTGTAATGTAAATTCTGCTGTTTATAGGACTGTTAATATGGCTATGATTATGGCAGCTTCGAACATGATCTGATCTGACCAGCGGTCAGGTGGATAAGACTGCCCTCATAAACTAAGACTGTTGATCAAATTATTGGTCCTATTCCTAAATGTGACCAAATGGTGGCCGCTGGTGTTGCTTTTCTCTGATTCTTGAATGTTTGTTTGTCAACAGTTTTCTCTCCATTGCCCTCATCTTGTCCATGCCCAAGCACAACGGCGTTGACTTCAGTCTGAGTGCTGTTGATGGGTTCCAAGAGTGTGGGAGATCGTTTTCCACCAACACACAGTCTTAAAAAGTAGTTAGCATCTGTTCAAAAGGTATGAACTACATCTACTTAATTACTTACAATGATATCTTTCTGTATTATTTTTCACATGTTTCTCTGACTGTAAATATTGTGTTTTGCTTTCAAACTAGATATGATAAATACATAGATCTTGTGATCCGCTTGTTATATGATAAAATATTACAATATGCATTTGATAATGTATTCAATACAAATTGCACTCTATCTTGACAAATGGTCTACTGGAGTTGAGTCTAGATTGTGCCTGTGGTAGTGGTGTGGGGTTTCCCCCTACAGGCCACAGTGTGTAATGTCTCTCTCTATCTGTGTCCGGCCTGCAGCTGTAGCCCCTGTACTGAGCCTGAGCCTGGTCTGCAGCCCTCGGCCTGAGGCTGGAAGGGGATGGGGACACTGGCCCTCTGCAGCCACTACTCACAGCTGTCATGGAAACGCAGCGTCATAGTGGCATTGCTACTGTTTCACCTGTGCTGCCTGCAAGGTACTTTCTATGATCAAACTTCCCAATAATGTCAAGCAACTGTGGTATTTCTGTTACATGCTCAATGGAAAGACATATTTTTGCTCCTACTATTGTTAAGTTGTGATATATGAACTGGAGCTTCCACCTCTCTCCCTCCTCCCTCAGTATGGGCATCCTGTCGCATCCTGAGGTGCAACTCCGACTTTGTAGCTGTCACCCTGGACCTTGGGGGCAGCGGAGGGGGCGGAGGAGGAGGCAGCAGAGAGGGGGGAAATGCGGGCTACTGCAGCGCCCTCCGCTCCTACGCCATGTGTACCCGCCGCATGGCCCGTGCCTGTCGGGGCGACCTGGCCTACCATTCGGCCGTGCAGGGCATCGAGGACCTCCTCATCCAGCACAGCTGCCCCAGGACAGGCCCCACCGCTCAGCCCCGGCCCCTGCCACAGGCCCCCATCTCTGGGGACGCCTGCATCTACGAGAAGGGCTACCTCCAGCGTGAGGGCCGGACCCCTGACTATCTCCACTGTGGGGTGTTCGGGGATCCCCATGTTCGCACCTTCCGTGATGAGTTCCAGACGTGCTCTGTACAAGGGGCCTGGCCACTGATAGATAATGAGTATCTATACGTTCAGGCAACTAGCGCCCCCATGAGAGGAGGGGCATATGCCACGGCTCTTACCACGGTAGGCCTCATTTCTAAAATTATTAATTTATTAAAGATATATATTTTTTAATATTTAACTTACGTTCCGTTCTTAAAGGCCCAGTGCAGTCAAAAATGCTATTTTCCACACTGAGGTTTGGATAACACTGTAAAATGGTGTAAATTATGATAATGCCCTTTTAGTGTAAGAGCTGTTTGAAAAGGCCACCTGAAATTTCTGCCTGTTTCAGTGGGATGGAGTTTTGGCCTGCCCGGTGACATCACCAGGCAGTAAATTAGTTAATACAGCAATAAGAAAGAGAGTTCCAAACCTCTCTGCCAATAATAGCTAGTTTTCAGTTTTTCCCTCCCCACTCAAATAGCTTTTTTGCCAAGAAACTACAATTCTTTGGGGGACAACTTTTATTGAATATAATCACAGTAAGTACTTAATTATTACCCAGAAATGATTTATTATTGAGATAAAAACGACTGCATTGGACCTTAAAATATAACTATGTACAATGCATGACAGGTCTTTATACAGTCCGTGGCCAAAAGTTTTGAGAATGACACAAATATTAATTTTCACAAAGTCTGATGCCTCAGTTTGTATGATGGCAATTTGCATATACTCCAGAATGTTAGGAAGAGTGATCAGATGAATTGCAATTAATTGCAAAGTCCCTCTTTGCCATGCAAATGAACTGAATCCCCCAAAAACATTTCCACTGCATTTCAGCCCTGTCACAAAAGGACCAGCTGACATCATGTCAGTGATTCTCTCGTTAACACAGGTGTGAGTGTTGACGAGGACAAGGCTGGAGATCACTCTGTCATGCTGATTGAGTTCGTATAACAGACTGGAAGCTTGAAAAGGAGGGTGGTGCTTGGTATCATTGTTCTTCCTCTGTCAATCATGGTTACCTGCAAGGCAACACGTGCTGTCATCATTGCTTTGCACAAAAAGGGCTTCACAGGCAAGGATATTGCTACCAGTAAGATTGCACCTAAATCAACCATTTATCGGATCATCAAGAACTTCAAGGAGAGCGGTTCAATTGTTGTGAAGAAGGGTTCAGGGCGCCCAAGAAAGTCCAGCAAGCGCCAGGACCGTCTCCTAAAGTTGATTCAGCTGCGGGATCGGGCCACCACTAGTACAGAGCTTGCTCAGGAATGGCAAAGCAGGCAGGTGTGAGTGCATCTGCACGCACAGTGAGGCGAAGACTTTTGGAGGATGGCCTGGTGTCAAGAAGGGCAGCAAAAAAGACACTTCCCTCCAGGAAAAACATCAGGGACAGACTGATATTCTGCAAAAGGTACAGGGATTGGACTGCTGAGGACTGGGGTAAAGTCATTTTCTCTGATTGTTTGGGGCATCCGGAAAAAAGCTTGTTCGGAGAAGACAAGGTGAGCGCTACCATCAGTCTTGTGTCATGCCAACAGTAAAGCATCCTGAGACCATTCATGTGTGGGGTTGCTTCTCAGCCAAGGGAGTGGGCTCACTCACAATTCTGCCTAAGAACACACCCATGAATAAAGAATGGTACCAACACATCCTCAGAGAGCAACTTCTCCCAACCATCCAGGAACAGTTTGGTGACGAACAATGCCTTTTCAAGTATGATGGAGCACCTTGCCATAAGGCAAAAGTGATAGCTAAGTGGCTCGGGGAACAAAACATAGATATTTTGGGTCCATGGCCACGAAACTCCCCAGACTTTAATCCCATTGAGAACTTGTGGTCAATCCTCAAGAGGTGGGTGGACGAATAAAAACCCACAAATTCTGACAGACTCCAAGCATTGATTATGCAAGAATGGGCTGCCATCAGTCAGGATGTGGCTCAGAATTTAATTGACAGCATGCCAGGGCAGATTGCAGAGGTCTTGAAAAAGATGGGTCAACACTGCAAATATTGACTCTTTGCATCAACTTCATGTAATTGTCAATAAAAGCCTTTGACACTTATGAAATGCTTGTAATTATACTTCAGTATTCCATAGTAACATCTGACCAAAATATCTAAAGACACTGAAGCAGCAAACTTTGTGGAAATTAATATTTGTGTCATTCTCAATACTTCTGGCCATGACTGTACATAAATAAAGTTGCATACGTACGTCTAGCTCATTGGAAGGATGTGTGTAACAACAGGGGTGTCTCTCCATCAGATTACCATCATCTTTAAGAACTGGCGCCAGTGTATCGAGCAGCAGATCTACCAGGCGGAGCTGGACAACGTTCCCGCAGCTTTCGTGGACGGCTCAGTGACCAGCGGGGAGAGGCAGGGCCAGCACAGCCTGAGCGTCCATTCTGATCTGCCTGGGCACCAGGCTGAGATCCGTGCCGCCCACATCGGCACCACCCTGGTGGTGCGTCAGAGTGGGCGGTCCCTGGGACTGTCAGTACGCTCGCCACGCGCCATTGCTGAAGCATTCACCCCCGAGCAGGACCTGCAGCTGTGTGTGTATGGCTGCCCACCTTCACAGCGCCTAGAGACGCTACCCAGCCCCTCTTCTTCCTCTTCCTTCTCTTCTTCCTCTTCCTCCAGCCAGCCCTCTGCTGCAGCCCATGCCCACTGTGCAGCCCTCCTCCCTGCCAGGGACATCTACTACCAGGCCTGCCTGTTTGACCTGCTAGCCACAGGGGACCTCAACTCCAGCACGGCGGCCTTGGCGGCACTGGAAGACGCCCGGGGAATGATCTCAGACCCCAATAAGGTGCATCTGCTACTGGTGGGCAAGGCCGATAGGAGTAGTCCATGTCTGCCTCTGATCCTGGCTGTGGCCGTCCTATCAGAGCGTCTGGTGACTTTTTGGACAGGGAAGTGTTTATGAACTAGTGACTGGTAGGAGCTGTGGGCATAGCATTAGCGACACTGACTCTGACCGAGCAGATGCGCTTTCTTCATACTTGATGGCCTTGTTTCATAAACAACAGGCATAACCTTTGGCTGGTTGGAACCCTGTGGCATTGTGACTGGTTACAGAGGTCAATGTTTTCCTCGTTCGTTTTCTTCCAGCAGGAGAAGCCAATGTTGATAGGAATAAATACAGGTGAATGCTCTCAGTGAGGATAGAAGTGAACTCTTGAAGCCTGACACTAGTTGTGCTGATTCTAATCCCTTAACTATGCTGAGCCAAATGTATTAAGACAAGATGTATAATCCATCTCAGCACAGAGGATGGCATGCTGCGGCCTGTTGCATAATTCCACAAATCCAGACAGTAAATGGCATCTTCAACACTTTTTTTCTATCACTTTCTGTTATTTTCCGTTTATTTTATCATGGAGGGAATTTAGTGGTTTGTTTATAGTAAATATAATACTACAGTGGTTTCATCCTTTGTAAAGAAACTAATTTATCACTAATTTATTACATCATCTTTGTGTGTTTACATTTGGTATGCAGTGAGTTGTAATAACGTCTCAATTCATTTCATAAGGGACTGTTTTTGAATGTACGTTTTGTTCATATGTCAGTATTTGTAAGACAATGTTTACAATGTATTGTTCATCCTGTTCATATTTTTACCTAGTTGCCAAAGTAAAAAATATATCTTCACCAAAGTTACTCATACCATCTTTCTAAAACAATAGAGATCATGCAAGGAGTAAATTACAATAATATATTGTTTTCCAAATTATGGAAAATATCTCAAATTGCCTTCCATGTAATAATGTGATCTCTGACAAGGATAAAACATATTTATACCTACAGATTCTAATATATTTCCCTTTGTGAGTTTTATTACATTTTCTAGTTTTTTTCCAAGACCCGAAAATGGTCTGTATAATGTCCTGAGTGTGTATTTTTAATGAACAACCCTAACTGGGGTTTTGTGAACTTTGAAATGTTCAATACAACTGCAGTATTCCTCTGGAGAGGCTACTGAGATAGCATTTGGGTGAGTTGAGTTCTCCTTCGCTGTGACTCGCAGCTCTCTTCTGCCCTCTGATGTCAGATGTCTTCTCTGCTGTACTGTCCAGCTTTCCTGTTGTAGCTTCTGCGATAGCTGGAATGAGTCCATTCTAGACCTACCTTAGCTTCGCTGATGGAATAGGTCAATGTAGAAAGTGATAGTTGGGGTGGGAGGGGCAGTGAGGGTTGATCAAACAGGGGGGGGAAATTGTATTGTTTTTTTATTGATTGTATTGGTTATGATGTGATTCAATAAAAACAATTGTTCACAATAAAAATATAGTGATAAGAGACAGCGAGGAACCACACCTTAATACAGTAAACAATATTAGAAAATGTAGACTTGGAAATTAAGGACACTTTATTTCAATAATCTTTCAGTATTCTTCAGTACAAAAACAAGACACAAATCAAATTTGTGACAAAAATCCTTCATATTTACATTCTGTGAATTAATAGAAGTGAAGTAAATTGAAATGAAGTTTGAACCTTACTCCCTAATGGCTCTATACAATCAGATCCACTTTAGCCGACATCTGCATAGTGGTTGTTTTGGCGGTGTCAGAGATGTAACTGCGCTAGAGCTGTCAAATCCACAAGCGGCTCCTGGCATTATACCTAAAGCGGACATTACCATTGGCTGCACAGCGTTGCATTAAGAGAAATCCTATGTAGCCTTGTTTACAAGTTCGAACACTAGAATGTGAGATGTAATCTTCACCTCGAACAGGCTGATAGAAAGCCTCATTATTTAGTTGAATGATTTTTAATTTGAGCGTCATTATTTCTATATAGCCTACACTTTCTCATTTTGAACTTTAACGCCAGTGGGACGGTGTGGCTTCATGACAGTGATCAAGAGCAGCTGCTCACCGATTTGACTGCTCCAATGCAGTTACACCTCCGACACTGCCAAAACATCAGCTATTTTTCTACCCAAGCCTTTTTTCACTTTAGTGGATAAGCTTATATCTTTTTGGGGGGAGCGGTGGGAGTCCAAGAATACGTAAAGCATTCCTCCAGAGAGATAGAACATACTAGCTCTTCCTAACGTTATGTATTATTACTGGGCTGCGAATATACAAAATATTGTTTACTGGCTTCACACCCCAGAAACTGACTGGTGTCAAACAGAAGTCAACTCCTATTTCTCTTCCTCTTTGTCAGCTTTAGTCATCTCCAATCTTACTCTTTCAGCTTTAGTCATCTCCAATCTTACTCTTTCAGCTTTAGTCATCTCCAATCTTACTCTTTCAGCTTTGCGCTATAAATGGGGTTTTGTGACCACAATCCAATTGTGGTCAATACTCTTAAAATTTGGACTTAATTCTGTCAACACTTTAAATTATGTGATTTCTCTAATCAAGATCCTATATGTAATAATCACCTCTTCCTTCCAGTCAAACTGGATTCAGCTTGAAGTCTGTGGCAGAGGAATGGCCTTACTAAGTTTAGAGACCTTTATATAGATGGCACCTTTGCCAATTTTGATGACCTCGCTATCAAATGTAATTACCCCATTCAAGTGTATTTTAGGTATTTCCAAATGTAGGTATTTTTTTGATAATCATGTCCCTTGATAACCCGTCACTTAATAAAATTCGATCTGAGCGGGAAAAGGAACTTGGTTGAGAGACCTCGGACGAAGTCTAGAATAGTGCCTTACTTAGGGTAAATGGAAGCTCCTCTTGTGCCCGGCTCAGCCTTATACAGTTTAAGGTACTTCACTGTATCCATTCCACTAAGGCCAGACTCTCCAAATTCTACCCAAATATTGATGGTACATGTCACAGGTGTAAAAGCTCCTTGGCGCATTTGACTCACATATACTATGATTATTATTATTTGACCATGCTGGTCATTTATGAACATTTTAACATCTTGACCATGTTCTGTTATAATATCCACCCGGCACAGCCAGAAGAGGACTGGCCACCCCTCATAGCCTGGTTCCTCTCTAGGTTTCTTCCTAGGTTTTTGGCCTTTCTAGGGAGTTTTTCCTAGGGAGTTTTTCCTAGCCACCGTGCTTCTTTCACATGCATTGCTTGCTGTTTGGGGTTTTAGGCTGGGTTTCTGTACAGCACTTTGAGATTTCAGCTGATATACGAAGGGCTTTATAAATAAATTTGATTTGATTTGATATTCTGGTCTTGTCCCCATCTGGCAGACTACTGGTCCACTATATTTAAAACACTTTCTGAAGCATTTGATATGGAGTGGCAGCCTAGTGCAGAAATTGCCATTTTTGGAGTACCAAACAACAATCCTTCCCTGACCAATAGACAGCTAGATGCCATTGCCTTTGCCTCCCTGTTGGCACGCAGAAGGATTCTATTGGATTGGATTCTATTGGATCTATCAATCCTCCCTCAGCCTCTCTTTGGCCCAACTAATTTTCCTAAAATTAGACAAAATTAAGTAGACCATTCAAGGGTCAACCAACTCATTTTATTCCAGCTGGGACCTGATGATATCCTATTAGTACTGCTGGCCCCACCCCCAGCCTTTGAGGTTACTGCTATATTGGCCAAGAAGATCACCAAACCACCTGAAATTGTTAGGCATTTACATTTTTGCTTTGTATTGAAGTAATATTATGTTGTATACTTTAGTGTTGTGTTTTCTGATATGTAACTCAATGACTTTCCCTTTCTTTTTAAATGTGATTGGAATCATTCTGGGTTTGTTGGCTTGTTATGCGGTGTTGGCTAGCGCCAATTAACAATGGGTCTGATTGAATCTAGGCCTAAACCTCTCACATTGGATAATGCTAATGTTAATGCAATTCCTTTTGTATTTAGCCCAGTCCCACGTTCTTTTTTTTAAACAGTTGGACCCGTTATAAACACTTCTCTCTTTCAACACTTACAGTGCCTTTGGAAAGTATTCAGACCCCTTGACTATTTCCACATTTTGTTATTTTACACCCTTATTCTAAAATTGATTAAATCGTTTTTTTCCCCTCATCAATCTACAAACAATACTCCATAATGCCAAAGCAAAAACAGATCTTTAGTAATTTTTGCTCATTTATTTTAAAAGAAACCGGAAATATCACATTTACATAAGTATTCAGACCCTTTACTCAGTACTTTGCTGAAGCTCCTTTGGCAGATTCGAGGGAAAGAACAGAGCAAACTACAGAGAGATCCTTGATGAAAACCTGCTTCAGAGTGCTTAGGACCTCAGACTGAGTTAAAGGTCTGAATACGTATGTAAATGTAATAGTTAAGTTTTAGATTTTTAAGAAATGTGCAAACATTTCCAAAAACCTGTTCTTGCTTTGTCATTATGGGGTATTGTGTGTAGATTGATGAGGGAAAATAACGATTTAATGAATTTTAGGATAAGGCTGTAACGTTACAAAATGTGGGAAAAGTCAAGGGTTCTGAATACTTTCCGAAGGCACACACACTAATATACCAACAAAAACACTCACATAGACAATAGTATACTAACTAAACAATATACACAAACAATTTGAACATCAAGTTCTAATAAAATAATACCAGTGTAAACACGCTTCAGTATCACACAGAATGTCCCAATATTGCACATACACCATCCATAGATATATACAGCCTCCTGTGTGTGTGTTTGCGTGTGTGTGTGCATGTGTGTGTTTGCGTGTGTATTCGCGTGTTTGCGCGTGCATGTGTGCATGTGTGTGTGTTTGATCAATGGTGGAATGTATTTAACAGTGAAAGCAGGCGGACACCAAGTCACTGACATCAGATGGTAACTCCACTTGTAGTAAGCCAGGCTGGTTAACTCTAACTGAATTATCCAACCATACAGATCCCCAAGTAGTCTAACCCACAGAGGCAAGCGGTGCATAGAAACATATTCAACTACAAGCAGGGTTAGAACCAGAGTCCATTATACTGTCCAAAATTGTGTTGAGGCCTCATATACATCCAAGTCGTTGTGTTTGTTTAAATAGTGTTAATGTGTGTAGTTCCGTCTGTGTGCATTGTTCCCAGTCTCTCTGGTGCTGTTTGAATACCAGTCTTAATGTCACTTCAGCCTTTGGTCTGTGAGTTTGCAGTCCACTCACTGATGTCAGATCAACTCTAAAGGGGGTAAAGAGCCTTTGGCCTGTGAGCTTGCAGTCCACTCACTGATGACAGATCAGCTTTAAAAGGGGTAAATAACCTTTGATCTGTGAGTTTGCAGTCTGCCTGCAGATCTTATTTCAGTTTAATAACACTCAAGAGGTGGAACTCATCCCAAACAGCCTCTTCGAATCAGGAACTGGTCTCCATGGCGCCAGTGGGTGTTCTTAGGCGTCTGCTAATTGGTCAGAGGTCAGCTGCTCACGGTCTGACACGTCATCCGCTGGCGGCCGTGCCCGGTCAAAGAACCCACACTGAGGAAGAGAGGGTTAAGTTATACTAAAGTCCTTGTGTGTGTGTGTGTGTGTGTGTGTGTGTGTGTGTGTGTGTGTGTGTGTGTGTGTGTGTGTGTGTACCTTCCACATGGCCAGTGTTAGCATGGCCAGGACCAACAGTCCCAGTAGGATGGCCAGGATGATGACCCACAGAGGAACAGCAAACGCCACATCAGGAGTCCCCCACAGCACCAGTGTACCCATCTATAACACACACACACATACACACACAATCACAGTTATTTGCAGGCTGGATGGGGTTCAGGGTAAGGGTTATTATAGGTACTAGTTAGGGTGGATGTCACATCTTACTGAAGTGGTGTGTTGGGGTAAGAAGGAGGTCTGGAGGCTATAGGGCAGGGTACAGGTAAGGGTTAGTGTTAGGGGTAAGGAGGTCTGGAGGCTATAGGGCAGGGTACAGGTAAGGGTTAGTGTTAGGGGTATCTTATTGAAGTGATGTGTTGGGGTAAGAAGGAGGTCTGGAGGCTATAGGGCAGGGTACAGGTAAGGGTTAGTGTATCTTATTGAAGTGGTGTGTTGGGGTAAGAAGGAGGTCTGGAGGCTATAGGGCAGGGTACAGGTAAGGGTTAGTGTTAGGGGTAAGAAGGAGGTCTGGAGGCTATAGGGCAGGGTACAGGTAAGGGTTCGTGTTAGGGGTATCTTATTGAAGTGGTGTGTTGGGGTAAGCAGAAGGGCTGGAGGCGGTAGGGCAGAGTACACTCTTAGAATTAGTGGTGACTAAGAACCCTGGAGATCCTTGAGGAACCATTGATAATCAATGGTTCACACTTGCACCTATGGTTAGGTTCTTGGAGCATGCGCAGACCAGCTGGCTGGTGTGTTTACGGACATATTCAATCAATCCTTATCCCAGTGTGCTGTCCCCACATGCTTCAAGAGGGCCACTATTGTTCCTGTTCCCAAGAAAGCGAAGGTAACTGAGCTAAATGACTATCGCCCCGTAGCACTCACTTCCATCATCATGAAGTGCTTTGAGAGACTAGTCAAGGACCATATCACCTCCACCCTACCTGACACCCTAGACCCACTCCAATTTGCTTACCGCCCCAATAGGTCCACAGACGACGCAATCGCAATCACACTGCCCTAACCCATCTGGACAAGAGGAATACCTATGTAAGAATGCTTTTCATCAACTACAGCTCAGCATTTCAACACCATAGTACCCTCCAAACTCGTCCTTTTGCTCGAGACCCTGGGTCTCGACCCCGCCCTGTGCAACTGGGTCCTGGACTTCCTGACGGGCCGCCCCCAGGTGGTGAGGGTAGGAAACAACATCTCCACCCCGCTGATCCTCAACACTGGGCCCCCACAAGGGTGCGTTCTCAGCCCTCTCCTGTACTCCCTGTTCACCCATGACTGCGTGGCCATGCACGCCTCCAACTCAACCATCAAGTTTGCAGACGACACTACAGTGGTAGGCTTGATTACCAACGACTACGAGATGACCTACAGGGAGGAGGTGAGGGCCATTGGAGTGTGGTGTCAGGAAAATAACCTCACACTCAATGTCAACAAAACAAAGGAGATGATCGTGGACTTCAGGAAACAGCAGAGGGAGCAGCCCCCTATCTACATCAACGGGACAGTAGTGGAGAAGGTGGAAAGTTTTCAGTTCCTCGGCGTACACATCACGGACAAACTGAAATGGTCCACCCACACAGACAGTGTGGTGAAGAAGGCGCAGCAGCGCCTCTTCAACCTCAGGAGGCTGAATAAATTCGGCTTGTCACCAAAAACACTCAAACTTTTACAGATGCACAATCGAGAGCATCCTGTCGGGCTGTATCACCGCCTGGTACGGCAACTGCTCCACCCACAACCGTAAGGCTCTCCAGAGGGTAGTGAGGTCTGCACAACGCATCACCGGGGGCAAACTACCTGCCCTCCAGGACACCTACACCACCCGATGTCAAAGGAAGGCCAAAAAGACCATCAAGGACAACAACCACCCGAGCCACTGCCTGTTCACCCCGCTATCATCCAGAAGGCGAGGTCAGTACAGGTGCATCAAAGCTGGGACCGAGAGACTGAAAAACAGCTTCTATCTCAAGGCCATCAGACTGTTAAGCAGCCATCACTAACATTGAGTGGCTGCTGCTAACATACTGACTAAAATCTCTAGCCACTTTAATAATTAAAAATTGGATGTTATAAATGTATCACTAGCCACTTTAAACAATGCCACTTTATTTAATGTTTACATACCCTACATTACTCATCTCATATGTATATACTGTACTCTATACCATCTACTGCATCTGCCTATGCCGTTCGGCCATCGCTCATCCACATATTTTTATGTACATATTCTTATTCATTCCTTTACACTTGTGTGTATAAGGTAGTTGTTGTGAAATTGTTAGATTACTTGTTAGCATGGTTGGAACTGGAAGCACAAGCATTTCGCTACACTCACATTAACATCTGTTAACCATGTGTATGTGACAAATAAAATTGTATTTTATTTGATGTTTCAATGTAGAAAAACCCTTGATTGGAGGCATAGCTTAGTAGGGGCGTGGCTTTCAGATAGATCTTTTTAGGGGTAAATGTCATTCCTGTTCATCTGTTCTGTTGTCATCATATGTTAAGGTTGAACACTGACAGTTTTGCTTCAATGGGGCTTACAGAGGTGTATGAGCTCCTCAAGAGCATACGCAAATCCCAAAGTTGGAATAGTTACCACTTTATAACTATATGAATGAATGAATTACATTTTATTTTTGTGTCAAATCGCCAATCGGCAACCCATCCCTTATGGGATTAATTGACACATAAACAATCATTACAATAAGTCACTATGGTAATTAAATTATAATTATTCTTCCGGTGTTCCCTACATTGCACATCGCATAAAGTGGTGTTTTGCGGGTACTATTTAATGAAGCTGCTAGTTGAGGACTTGTGAGGCGTCTGTTTCTCAAACTAGACACTCTAATGTACTTGTCTTCTTGCTCAGTTGTGCACCGGGGCATCCCACTCCTCTTTCTATTCTGGTTAGAGCCAGTTTGCGCTGTTCTGTGAAGGGAGTAGTACACAGTGCTGTACGAGATCTTCAGTTTTTTAGCAATTTCTCACATGGAATAGCCTTCATTTCTCAGAACAAGAATAGACTGACGAGTTTCAGAAGAAAGGTCTTTGTTTCTGGCCATTTTGAGCCTGTAATGGAACCCACAAGTGCTGATGCTCCAGATACTCAACTAGTCTAAAGAAGGCCAGTTAAATTGCTTCTTTAAATCAGCACAACAGTTTTCAGCTGTGCTAACATAATTGCACAATGTTTTTCTAATGATCAATTAGCCTTTTTAAAATGATAAACTTGGATTAGCTAACACAACGTGCCATTGGAACACAGGAGTGACAGTTGCTGATAATGGGCCTCTGTACACCTAGGTAGATATTCCATAAAAAAAATCTGCAGTTTCCAGCAACAATAGTCATTTACAACATTAACAATGTCTACACTGTATTTCTGATCAATTTGATGTTATTTTAATGGACAAAAAGTGACCCCAAACCTTTGAACGGTATTGTATGTATATGTAATCAGCAATGTTAATATCATTATTATTTTATTAGAATATGTAATATGCAGTGTATAAACTTAACATGATGAGCAGGAATGACATTTACTTGTAATGGGTGGCCAAATAAGCCATGCCTCCAATCTTCTGATAGGCTCGCAGCCTCTACAATATATTATTGAAAAGGTTCAAAATTTAACCCCTCCCATCACAAAAAGGTTCCGGTTTCAACCTTTAAACAGGGGTTCCTCAAAGACCAATGGTGTAAAGTACTTAAGTAAAAATACTTTAAAGTACTACTTAAGTTGTTTTTTGGGTATCTGTACTTTACTTTACTATTTATATTTTTGACAACTTTTACTTCACTACATTTCTAAAGAAAAGAATGTACTTTTTACTCCATACATTTTACTGTACCTGACACCCAAAAGTACATTTTGAATGCTTAGCAGGACTGGAAAATGGTCCAATTAACGCACTTATCAAGACAGCACATGGTCATCCCTTCTGCCTCTGATCTGGCGGACTCACTAAACACAAATGCATCTTTTGTAAATGATGTGTGAGTGTTGGAGAGTGCCCCTGGCTATCCATACATTTTTAAAACAAGAAAATGGTGCCACCTCCTTTGCTTAATAGAAGGAATTTGAAATTATTTATACTTTTACTTTTGATACTTAAGTACATTTAGAAACAAATAATTTTAGACTTTTACTCAAGTAGTATTTTACTGGGTGACTTTTACTTTTACTTGAGTAACTTTCTATTAAGATATCTATTCTTTTACTCAAGTATGACAATTGGGACCTTTTTCCACCACTGTCAAATACCCTTTTCAGAGGGGTTCCTCAAGGAACCTTTTTGAACTGGAAAAGTTCCCTGTGTGGCAATTTTTTGAATCAAAGAAGGTTCTTCCAGGCTCCTTTTCTTCTAAGAGCGTAGAGGTATGGGTTAGTATTAGGGGTATCTTACTGAAGTGGTGTGTTGGGGTAAGGAGGAGGGTTGGAGGCGGTAGGGCAGGGCCGTCACTCTGAAGGACACGGTAGAGTTGAGGAGGTATGGGTCGTTACGTCTCTGCAAGGTGAATAGATATTATAGATACTTTATTTCTTAATACTAATAATAGCATTAATACATACAATACTAATACTCCCAGTAGTACATAAGTCTGGGTTTATGTTTGTGTGCTTGTGCTCACCTGGAGGAAGGTGTGGGCCCAGAGTCGGGAGCGGATCTTGACTACAGCGCTCTGACCACGGTCCAACCGCCCGACCACACACAGAACTCCTAGACAAATGATGTTACTGCAGTTCTACAGAGAGGGAGAGAGAGAGAGAGTTCATATACATTCCCAAACTGCTGCTGTATACCAAACAAGCTGACAGTGAAATCCAAGGCTGCTGATAATGAAGGGCACGTATTGTAAGTACCAGGGTCTTGCTGCTGTAGGGCTGGGCAGCACTGGTGGCTCGTCTGTAGCGGTGAGGAGAGCTACTGTTTCTCAGAAAGCCCAACAATTCTGGAGTGTCCTGGACAGAGGATGTCTGAGCGAGAGAGAGACAGAAAAAGAGAAAGAGAGATAGAGCGAGCGTGAGAGCGAGACAGAGGGGAGAAAATGAAGTCACATTATTACAAACCACTTTTAAGACCAACCAATCATCTAAACATAAAACACCACAGGTACACACTTACAGTACCTTGCTAAAGTATTCATACCCATGTAACTTATTATGTTATTTTTTAAGCCCATTTTTACTCTTAAACTAATTTAGGCTTGCCTAAGCAAAGGGGCTGAATAGTTATGCAACAACTATATATATATATATATATATATATATATAATTTAGTTATCACATTTTTATTATAATTTGTTTTTATTGAATTTTTATTCAACTTTGACATTACATAGTATTTTGTGCAGACAAAAAATTACAATGAAGTCCATTTGAATCCCACTTTCTAACACAATAAAATGTGAAGAAATCCAAGGGGTATGAACACTTTTGCAAGGCATACATAGGCCTACACATTGTAGATGACACACTGTCTAGTAGCCTGACCAGCAGCCTTATAGTCAGTTTTCTACCTCGTGGAACAAGAAGAGACCAAACAACACAGGGATTCAGGGTTACTCTGGTTCTCTTGATGTTTGATCAGATGTCCTTGGTGCTATTTTTACATCCACCACATGTTGACTTCTCACGTAGTGGGCTAGTTCTTGTTGACGCGTTTCTATAAAGATTCCCCATTCTGCTACCCCCCCCTTCTTTTTGCTGGTACTGAGACTCATAGACATTACATTACTATTGAACTAAGGCATCATTCAAAATGAGGGGTGCTGTAGCTATGCTGGTGCTGATGTTCTATCCGTCTGGGGCCTGGGCTGAGGTAGAGAGTAAAGGAGGGATGGATCAGATTGACCAGAACATTCTATTCACTACCATAGATGCTGTCTGGGATGAGCTGAATCACCTGAGACTCATGCTGAACAACACAAAGAAACGAGTAGAGAAGTTGGAGAATAAGAACACAGGTACTGTAATAATGCACATATAGACAGAGAAAGAAGGAAGAACAAAGGTAGCCTAATAATACAGGTAATGAAACCGATCACACTGTGAAAATAAGTAGTGCTTGCTTAACTCTCATTCTGTATTGATTGATAAGTTTGGACATTTATGTTGGTGCCATTTCAGTCCTGGGGGACAGGGTGGTCAAGCTGAAGACAGAACACATATAATCATTATTAGATGTCATTTCTTCAATGGATTTAGATAATAATTCACTCAATAGAAAAGTCAGCTGCTGATATGGATCATACACAGGCTACAGTATATCTTTATCATTAACGCTCAAGCAGCAGAACTGACAGACCTAGACGACAGACTAAGTGCCAATGTGATACTGACGTTCGATTTACAGATCTAGAACGAAGGTGATAACAAAATCTAATTTTACAAAATACGATTTAGTTAATTAGCTTAATCAAAAATGTACAGCTGTGGATTTTGCTGGACATTTTATGATGATTTCAGGCCAGAGTTACCGCAAAGGGATTGCTTAGCACAGGGGTTCCCATCTTTCTTTAAATGTAGACTTTATAAGAACTACTGTGCCTCAGATGAGCATAGCAAATTTCAGGGAGAAATAAATAAAGCTTTGTTTTAGCTGCATCTCAGCTACATATTTTCATGCTATTTCAGCCCTGGAAAACAGAGTGACAGCCAGTGAGAGCCAGGCGGTGGAACTGAAGAAAGAGAATGCAGGTAATAAGGAGAGGAGACTACTATGAATAAACATGATGTAGCACATGTTTTAGCATATGAGATATAAGATTCTGTAAGTGAAGTAGTGAACTTGTAATTTTAAAAAGCTCTATGTCACATTGCTGGTCTCCTCACTCTCTTCCAATTCATCAGTGGATACAGTTACTACTAGAAGTTTTAGCACGAGAATTATCAACAGCGAAAATGAATGGTGCTATGTAAGTGCCTTCAGAAAGTATTCATACCCCTTGACTTATCCACATTTTGTTGTGTTAAAGACTGAATTCAAAATGGATTAAAAAAAAGTTTAATCTCACCCATCTACACACAATACCCCATAATGACATTAGACATTTTAGCAAATTTATTGAAAATGAAATACAGAAATATCTAATTTACATAAATATGCACACCCCTGAGTCGATACTTTGTCTCTAAGAGCTTTGCACACCTGGATTGTACAATATTTGCACATTATACTTTTTTTTATTCATCAAGCTCTGTCAAGTTGATTGTTGATCATTGATAGACAGACATTTTCAAGTCTTAAATCGGTTTGAAAATCTATGGCAAGTCAAAACTGTAACTAGACATTCAATGTCGTCTTGGTAAGCAACTCCAGTGTAGATTTGGCCTTGTGTTTTAGATTATTGTTCTGCTGAAAGGTGAATTCATCTCCCAGTGTCTGTTGGAAAGTAGACTGAAGCAGGTTTTCCTCTAGGATTTTGCCTGTGCGTATTCCGTTTATTTTATAAACTAAAAAAACAACTCCCCAGTCCTTGCCGATGACAAGCATACCCATAACATGACCCATAACATGACCCATAACAAGATGCTTGAAAATATGAAGAGTGGTACTCAGTGATGTGTTGTGATGGATTCCCCCCAAATATAACGATTTGTATTCAGGACAAAAAGTTCATTTCTTTGCCATATTTTTTGCAGTATTACTTAAGTGCCTTGTTGCAAAAAAGATGCAAGTTTTGTTATATTTTTATTCTGCACAGGCTTCCTTCTTTTCACTCTGTCAATTAGGTTAGTATTGTGGAGTAACTACAATGTTGTTGATTCATCTTCAGTTCTCATACCACAGCCATTAAACTGTAACTGTTTTAAAAATCACCATTGGTCTCATGGTGAAAACCCTGAGCGGTTTCCTTTTTTGTTTTATTTTTTATTTAACCTTTATATAACTCTGCAAGTTAGTTAAGAACAAATTCTTATTTACAATTACGGCCTACACCGGCCAAACCCGGATGACGCTGGGCCAATTGTGCGCCGCCCTATGGGACTCCCAATCACTGCTGGATGTGAAACAGCCTGGATTTGATTCCTTCCTCTCCTACAACTGAGTTAGGAAGGACGCCTATATCTTGTATTGATACACCACCCAAAGCCTAATTAATAACTTTAAAATGCTCAAAGGGATATTCAGCGTCTGCTTTTTTTATTTGTTCACATCTACCAATCGGTGCCCTTCTTTGCGAAGCATTGAAAAACCTCCCTGGTCTTTGTGGTTGAAACTGTGCTTGAAATTCACTACTCGATTGAGGGACCTTACAGATCCCTCAATCGTCTCTGTACCCCCTTATGTGTGGGGTACAGAGACGATGTAGTCATTCAAAAATCATGTTAACCAATTTTATTGAACACGGAATGAGTCCATGCAATTTATTATGCGATTTGTGAAGCACATTTTTACTCCTGAACTTATTTAGGCTTGCCATAACAAAGGGGTTGAATACTTATTGACTCAGGACATTTCAGCTTTACATTTTTTATTAATTAAAAACATTTTTTACAAACAAAATTCCACTTTGACATTATGCGATATTGTGTGTAGGTCAGCGACACAATATCTCAATTTAATAAATGTTTAATTCAGGCTATAACACAAGAAAATGTGGAAAAAGTAAAGGGGTGTGAATACTTTCTTTAGGCACTATATATATACACACCTATTTCAATATTTGTTTTACTTTCTTTACTTTCAGCCCCATGGGGAAGGGGTGGTATGGCGAGGGTTTTCTATGGTCACCAGGGTGGGCGGTGGGTGACTGACGAGCAACCCTTGTTGCTAGGGGGGGTTGGGAAGGGGTGGGTAACTTGGGGGTAGGGGGAGTTGTATGGAGACATGTTGGCTGGGGGAATGGGATGGGAAGTTGGGGGAGGCCCACTTCTTTTTTATTTTCCTGTTTATACTGAATTTACTATTTATTGTTAAACTCTGTATGCATTTCTTACAGTCTTTTGTTGCTGTTGAGCGGCAGGTTACACGTTTTATAAACATATACTTTTGAAATGGATAATGTACCTGTAATCCCCCACAACAAATAACTAAAACAATTATAATTTGGTCACAAAAAACAGTAATGGTCGATATGTTCAGCAATGTTTATTTTCATGCTACTTCAGCCCTGGAGGCCAGAATGACAGCCAGTGAGAGACAGGTGGACGAAGTGAAGAAAGAGAATGCAGGTAAAACACTAATATAAACTTCACCCTCATGTATTCTGACAGTAAATAACACTTGCAACTAATAAAGCATTCTACACTATCCAACTCTATGATTTTAGTCTTGGAGGCCAGAGTGACAGCCAGTGAGAGTCGGGTGGCGGAACTGAAGAAAGAAAATGCAGGTACAGTAAGATAAACTATATTGTGCAAACGTGTGTTTTTCTGTTAATTTACTGTTAATTACTTTCATACTACTTCAGCCATGGAGGTCAGATTGACAACCAGTGAGAGCCAGCTGAAGGATCTGAAGGGAAAGAATGCAGGTGACTAAACTGTTTTACTTGTAAGAACTACTACATACTGTATATTCCTCACCTGAACATGATTCAGCTCATTTCAGGAAATGAAAAGCAATGTAGCAAAGTTACATCAGTGTTCATTGTTTTTATCATAAAAAATGATAGACCTGGAGGCCAGAGTGACAGCCAGTGAGAGCCAGGTGGAAGACTTGAAGAAACAGAATATAGGTAATAACGAGAAGTTTAAAAAAATATACTGCTCAAAAAAATAAAGGGAACACTTAAACAACACATCCTAGATCTGAATGAAAGAAATAATCTTATTAAATACTTTTTTCTTTACATAGTTGAATGTGCTGACAACAAAATCACACAAAAATAATCAATGGAAATCCAATTTATCAACCCATGGAGGTCTGGATTTGGAGTCACACTCAAAATTAAAGTGGAAAACCACACTACAGGCAGATCCAACTTTGATGTAATGTCATTAAAACAAGTCAAAATGAGGCTCAGTAGTGTGTGTGGCCTCCACGTGCCTGTATGACCTCCCTACAACGCCTGGGCATGCTCCTGATGAGGTGGCGGATGGTCTCCTGAGGGATCTCCTCCCAACCTGGACTAAAGCATCCGCCAACTCCTGGACAGTCTGTGGTGCAACGTGGCGTTGGTGGATGGAGCGAGACATGATGTCCCAGATGTGCTCAATTGGATTCAGGTCTGGGGAACGGGCGGGCCAGTCCATAGCATCAATGCCTTCCTCTTGCAGGAACTGCTGACACACTCTAGCCACATGAGGTCTAGCATTGTCTTGCATTAGGAGGAACCCAGGGCCAACCGCACCAGCATATGGTCTCACAAGGTGTCTGAGGATCTCATCTCGGTACCTAATGGCAGTCAGGCTACCTCTGGCGAGCACATGGAGGGCTGTGCGGCCCCCCAAAGAAATGCCACCCCACACCATGACTGACCCACCGCCAAACCGGTCATGCTGGAGGATGTTGCAGGCAGCAGAACGTTCTCCACGGCTTCTGCAGACTCTGTCACGTCTGTCACGTGCTCAGTGTGAACCTGCTTTCATCTGTGAAGAGCACAGGGCGCCAGTGGCGAATTTGCCAATCTTGGTGTTCTCTGGCAAATGCCAAACGTCCTGCACGGTGTTGGGCTGTAAGCACAACCCCAACCTGTGGACGTCGGGCCCTCATACCACCCTCATGGAGTCTGTTTCTGACTGTTTGAGCAGACACATGCACATTTGTGGCCTGCTGGAGGTCATTTTGCAAGGCTCTGGCAGTGCTTCTCCTGCTCCTCCTTGCACAAAGGCGGAGGTAGTGGTCCTGCTGCTGGGTTGTTGCCCTCCTACGGCCTCCTCCACGTCTCCTGATGTACTGGCCTGTCTCCTGGTAGCGCCTTCATGCTCTGGACACTACGCTGACAGACACAGCAAACCTTCTTGCCACAGCTCGCATTGATGTGCCATCCTGGATGAGCTGCACTACCTGAGCCACTTGTGTGGGTTGTAGACTCCGTCTCATGCTACCACTAGAGTGAAAGCACCGCCAGCATTCAAAAGTGACCAAAAAATCAGCCAGGAAGTATAGGAACTGAGAAGTGGTCTGTGGTCCCCACCTGCAGAACCACTCCTTTATTGGGGGTGTCTTGCTAATTGCCAATAATTTCCACCTGTTGTCTATTCCATTTGCACAATAGCATGTGAAATTTATTGTCAATCAGTGTTGCTTCCTAAGTGGACAGTTTGATTTCACAGAAGTGTGATTGACTTGGAGTTACATTGTGTTGTTTAAGTGTTCCCTTTATTTTTTTGAGCAGTGTATATATTGACTTAACTTTCTCAACAGAAACAACAACATATTGGATATTGCCTATTACATACGGATGTTATATATCGTCTACTATATTTCTATAATTCCAGGCCAAGCAGCACTATTGTTATCCTTGGGGAGCAGAGTGACAACCCTTCAGAGCCAGGTGGCAGAACTGAAGAAAGAGAATGCAGGTAATAATTAAATGTGTTCTGATTAACTATTAAGTTAATAATTTTGCTCAATAGAAGAAAAAAATAATCACAGTTCTGGATAATGCCTTTTGCCTCTTTACTAGATTTCTATAATTCCAGATCAAGCAGCAGAACTGTCAGCCCTGGAGAACAAAGTGACAGCCCTGGAGAACACAGTGACAGCCCTGGAGAACACAGTGACAGCCCTGGAGAACACAGTGACAGCCCTGGAGAACACAGTGACAGCCCTGGAGAACACAGTGACAGCCCTGGAGAACACAGTGACAGCCCTGGAGAACACAGTGACAGCCAGTGAGAGCCAGGTGGAGGAGCTGATGGCAGAAAATGCAGGTGACTAAAATGTTCTACTTATCAGAGCTAATGCATGTATGCTTCACCTGAACATGATTCAGCTAATGTTACGATGTGATGAAGCAAAGCAATGTAACAAAGCTACATCACTGTTTATTGTTTTCTTGTATGGATTATTTTCTAGCCCTGGAGGCCAGAGTGACAGCCAGTGAGAACCAGGTGGAGGAGCTGAAGGGAAAGAATGCAGGTAATTATGACATGTGAATTGAAAATAATTCAGTTAATAATTAATTGCCTAGAAAGATGAACAACTTTGGATATTGACTCATGTGATTAAAGACCAAGCAGCTGAACTGTTATCCTTGGGGAGCAGAGTGACAACCCTTCAGAGCCAGGTGGCAGAACTGAAGAAAGAGAATGCAGGTGACTAAAATGTTTCACTTATAAGAACGACTACATGTATTCTTCACCTGAACATAATAAGATTATGCTCATTTCAAGATATGAAAAAACATAGCGATGTAACAAAGCTACATCATGGCTTATCATTTTCAAAATAAAAATGTTCTTGCATAAATGATCTTCTAGCCCTGGAGGCCAGAGTGACAGCCAGTGAGAACCAGGTGGAGGAGCTGAAGGGAAAGAATGCAGGTGACTAAAACATTTTACGTATAAGAGCTACTACGTGTATGCCTCACCTGAACAGGATTCAGCTAATGTTAGGACGTGATGAAGCAAAGCAATGTAACAAAGCTACATCACAGTTTATTGTTTTCTTGTATGGATTATTTTCTAGCCCTGGAGGCCAGAGTGGCAGTCAGTGAGAATCATGTGGCAGAACTGAAGGGAAAGAACGCAGGTGACTATATACACTATATATACAAAAGTATGTGGACACCCCTTCAAATTAGTGGATTCGGCTATTTCAGCCACACCGTTGCTGCCAGGTGTATAAAATCGAGCACACAGCCATTCAATCTCCATAGACAACATTGGCAGTAGAATGGCCTTACTGAAGAGCTCAGTGACTTTCAACGTGGCACCGTCATAGGATGCCACCTTTCCAACAAGTCAGTTTGTCAAATTTGTGCCCTGTTAGAGCTGCCCCGGTCAACTGTAAGTTTTGTTATTGTGAAGTGGGAACGTCTAGGAGCAACAACGGCTCAGCTGCTAAGTGGTAGGCCACACAAGCTCACAGAACGGGACCGCCTAGTGCTGAAGCGTGTAGAGCATAAAAATCGTCTTTCCTTAGTTGCAGCACTCACTACTGAGTTCCAAACTGCCTGTGGAAGCAACGCCAGCACAATAACGGTTAGTCGGGAGCTTCATGAAATGGGTTTCCGTGGCCGAACAGCTGCACACAAGCCTAAGATCACCATGCACAGTGTCAAGTGTCGGCTGGAGTGGTGTAAAGCTCACCACCATTGGACTCTGGAGCAGCAGAAACACGTTCTCTGGACAAATGAATCACGCTTCACCATCTGGCAGTCCGACGGACGAATCTGGGTTTAGCGGATGCCAGGAGAACGCTACCTGCCCCAATGCATAGTGCCGACTGTACAGTTTGGTGGAGGAGGTATAATGGTCTGGGGCAGTTTTTCATGGTTCGAACTAGGCCCCTTAGACCTAGTGAAATGAAATCTTAACGCTACATCATACAATTACATTCTAGATGATTCTGTGCTTCCAACTTTGTGACAACAGTTTGGGGAAGCCCCTTTCCTGTTTCAGCATGACAATGCCCCTGTGCCCAAAGCGAGGTCCATACAGAAAAGGTTTGTCGAGACCGGTGTGGAAGAACTTGACTGGCCTGCACAGAGCCCTGACCTCAACCCCATCGAACACCTTTGGGATGAATTGAAACGCCGACTGAGAGCCAGGCCTAATCGCCCAATGTCATCGCTCGACCTCACTAATGCTCTTGCTGCTGAATGGAAGAAAGTCCCTGCAGCAAATGTTTCAACATCTCATGGAAAGCCTTCCCAGAAGAGTGTAGGCTGTTATAGCAGCAAAGGGTGGAACAACTCCATATTAATGCCCATGATTTTGGAATGAGATGTTCAATGAGCAGGTGTCCACATTATTTATAAGAACTAATATGTATAGGTCTCAATTTAACATGATTCAGCTTATTTTAGGATATGATAAAGCTACATCTTTGTTTAACGTTTTTTATCATAAATGATGTTCCTGCATAAACTATTTTCTAGCCCTGGAGGTCAGAGTGACAGCCAGTGAGAGCCAGGTGGAGGAGCTGAAGGGAAAGAATGCAGGTAATTATGACATGTGAATTGAAAATAATTCAGTTAATAATTAATTGCCTAGAAAGATGAACAACTTTGGATATTGACTCATGTGATTAAAGACCAAGCAGCTGAACTGTTATCCTTGGGGAGCAGAGTGACAACCCTTCAGAGCCAGGTGGCAGAACTGAAGAAAGAGAATGCAGGTGACTAAAATGTTTCACTTATAAGAACGACTACATGTATTCTTCACCTGAACATAATAAGATTATGCTCATTTCAAGATATGGAAAAACATAGCGATGTAACAAAGCTACATCATGGCTTATCATTTTCAAAATAAAAAATGTTCTTGCATAAATGATCTTCTAGCCCTGGAGGCCAGAGTGACAGCCAGTGAGAACCAGGTGGAGGAGCTGAAGGGAAAGAATGCAGGTGACTAAAACATTTTACGTATAAGAGCTACTACGTGTATGCCTCACCTGAACAGGATTCAGCTAATGTTAGGACGTGATGAAGCAAAGCAATGTAACAAAGCTACATCACAGTTTATTGTTTTCTTGTATGGATTATTTTCTAGCCCTGGAGGCCAGAGTGGCAGTCAGTGAGAATCATGTGGCAGAACTGAAGGGAAAGAACGCAGGTGACTATATACACTATATATACAAAAGTATGTGGACACCCCTTCAAATTAGTGGATTCGGCTATTTCAGCCACACCGTTGCTGCCAGGTGTATAAAATCGAGCACACAGCCATTCAATCTCCATAGACAACATTGGCAGTAGAATGGCCTTACTGAAGAGCTCAGTGACTTTCAACGTGGCACCGTCATAGGATGCCACCTTTCCAACAAGTCAGTTTGTCAAATTTGTGCCCTGTTAGAGCTGCCCTGGTCAACTGTAAGTTTTGTTATTGTGAAGTGGGAACGTCTAGGAGCAACAACGGCTCAGCTGCTAAGTGGTAGGCCACACAAGCTCACAGAACGGGACCGCCTAGTGCTGAAGCGTGTAGAGCATAAAAATCGTCTTTCCTTAGTTGCAGCACTCACTACTGAGTTCCAAACTGCCTGTGGAAGCAACGCCAGCACAATAACGGTTAGTCGGGAGCTTCATGAAATGGGTTTCCGTGGCCGAACAGCTGCACACAAGCCTAAGATCACCATGCACAGTGTCAAGTGTCGGCTGGAGTGGTGTAAAGCTCACCACCATTGGACTCTGGAGCAGCAGAAACACGTTCTCTGGACAAATGAATCACGCTTCACCATCTGGCAGTCCGACGGACGAATCTGGGTTTAGCGGATGCCAGGAGAACGCTACCTGCCCCAATGCATAGTGCCGACTGTACAGTTTGGTGGAGGAGGTATAATGGTCTGGGGCAGTTTTTCATGGTTCGAACTAGGCCCCTTAGACCTAGTGAAATGAAATCTTAACGCTACATCATACAATTACATTCTAGATGATTCTGTGCTTCCAACTTTGTGACAACAGTTTGGGGAAGCCCCTTTCCTGTTTCAGCATGACAATGCCCCTGTGCCCAAAGCGAGGTCCATACAGAAAAGGTTTGTCGAGACCGGTGTGGAAGAACTTGACTGGCCTGCACAGAGCCCTGACCTCAACCCCATCGAACACCTTTGGGATGAATTGAAACGCCGACTGAGAGCCAGGCCTAATCGCCCAATGTCATCGCTCGACCTCACTAATGCTCTTGCTGCTGAATGGAAGAAAGTCCCTGCAGCAAATGTTTCAACATCTCATGGAAAGCCTTCCCAGAAGAGTGTAGGCTGTTATAGCAGCAAAGGGTGGAACAACTCCATATTAATGCCCATGATTTTGGAATGAGATGTTCAATGAGCAGGTGTCCACATTATTTATAAGAACTAATATGTATAGGTCTCAATTTAACATGATTCAGCTTATTTTAGGATATGATAAAGCTACATCTTTGTTTAACGTTTTTTATCATAAATGATGTTCCTGCATAAACTATTTTCTAGCCCTGGAGGTCAGAGTGACAGCCAGTGAGAGCCAGGTGGAGGAGCTGAAGGGAAAGAATGCAGGTAATTATGACATGTGAATTGAAAATAATTCAGTTAATAATTAATTGCCTAGAAAGATGAACAACTTTGGATATTGACTCATGTGATTAAAGACCAAGCAGCTGAACTGTTATCCTTGGGGAGCAGAGTGACAACCCTTCAGAGCCAGGTGGCAGAACTGAAGAAAGAGAATGCAGGTGACTAAAATGTTTCACTTATAAGAACGACTACATGTATTCTTCACCTGAACATAATAAGATTATGCTCATTTCAAGATATGAAAAAACATAGCGATGTAACAAAGCTACATCATGGCTTATCATTTTCAAAATAAAAAATGTTCTTGCATAAATGATCTTCTAGCCCTGGAGGCCAGAGTGACAGCCAGTGAGAACCAGGTGGAGGAGCTGAAGGGAAAGAATGCAGGTGACTAAAACATTTTACGTATAAGAGCTACTACGTGTATGCCTCACCTGAACAGGATTCAGCTAATGTTAGGACGTGATGAAGCAAAGCAATGTAACAAAGCTACATCACAGTTTATTGTTTTCTTGTATGGATTATTTTCTAGCCCTGGAGGCCAGAGTGGCAGTCAGTGAGAATCATGTGGCAGAACTGGAGAAAAATAATGCAGGTAATGATGATAAGCAATTAGTTATGAAAAATATTCACTGGAAAGATGAACATTTCTGGAAATTCACTTGTGTTAGCCTTGAGGACCAGAGTGACAGCCAATGAGAGCAAGCTGGAGGAACTGAAGAAAGAGAATGCAGGTAATAATGAACTTTGAAAAAGTAAATCATTTGTTCAATAGAAGAAGAAAAAAAAAATCACAGCTCTGGATATTGTCCATTGCCTCACTACACTATTTATATAATTCCAGCCCAAGCAGCAGAACTGTCAGACTTGAAGAACAGAGTGACAACCAGTGAGAGCCAGGTGGCAGAGTTGAAGAAAGAGAATGCAGGTAATGAGTTGTAAATTGTTATGAAAAAGATGAACACCTCTGGATATTGACGTGCATGATTCCAGCCCAAGCAGCAGAACTGTTAGCTTTGGGGAGCAGAGTGACAACCAGTGAGAGGCAAGTAGCAGAGCTGGAGAAAGAGAATGAAGGTAACTATGCTGCACTAATAAGACTACAATCACTCTCCTGAACCGCTGACTGATCTAATTGATCTAATCAGGATGTATCTAAGCACAGCAATGACAACAAAGCTACCTCAGAGTATCAGTTCATTAAGGTATTATTTTCTTGCTATTTCAGCCCTGGAGGCAAGATTGAGTGTCGCTGAGAGCCTGGTGGAGGAACTGAGGCTAGGTAAGAACAGATCAATTCAATCAAACCCACAGTGTGGTCTGAAATGAAGACATTTTAGACATTACGGTGGACTTGACTGAATTCATTCTCATGTGTTTGCAGACAGAAGACAGGTGGCCTTTTCTGTTGGTTTGACAGACTCAGGATATGTGGGACCCTTTCAAACTGAGATCACTCTGGTCTATGAAAAAGTCTTCACCAACATCGGCAACGGTTACGACCCAAACTCTGGTACAGCTTACGCCGACAATACTACAGATGAAACTTACACAGTAACAATACTACAGGTTCACTCACACAGCAATACATCTACAACTCAGATAAAGGTATAAACACACAATCTCCATGCTCACGTGTCCACCACAGGAGGCTGCTGATGGGAGGACGGCTCATAATAATGTCAGGAATGGCGTGAATGGAATGGGATGTGTTTGATGTGTTCGATACCATTCACTTTAGTCCGTTCCAGTCATTACTATGAGCCCGTCCTACCCAATGAAGGTGCCACTGGATGCCTGTGGTGCCCACAGGGGCCAGCTACTGGCACAGATCCCAACCACTAACAGGCTGCTACAGTGCCTAAGAGAGACGGAGGGTGCTGATCTCTCCCTGCTTCCCCTCTGATACAGGTATGTTTTCAGCACCAGTGAGAGGGGTCTACTACTTCACATTCACCTCCATGGGCCGAGAGCCTGGACAGAAAATGGGTGTTTACTTGACCAAAAATGGAGAGCAAATGATATACAACGTCCAGGACAACTTCCATGGTGGTTATGAGTACATGACAGGTGCCGTGGCTCTGGAGCTAGAGAAAGATGATCTGGTGTACTTAAGGCTTCCTAAGGGCTGGGGGCTGTATGATGACAACTACAACCACACTGTCTTTACTGGCATCCTGCTCTTCACCACCAACCCTGCTATGGGCCGACTCCACTAGTCCCTCTCCGTCCTCCTACAGTCTTCAATAAACATGGAATGAGTAACTTTGTCCTGTCATCATTAAAGCACATTCCTCAGTCATCATCACAGACATAAGCCAGACGGTAGATGACATCCTGTTACCCTATTTTATTATGAGAAGAACCAAGCTACATCAATGCTAGATCGGGTCAGTACACTTTGATCTAACTGAGCTGCAATTTCACAAAAGCACTTATGCCATTGTTTCTAAAGCATTGGAGACCAATACAGGTTAATAAATATAGAACATCCGTGCATGAGTACAGTGTCATGTCCAGTCTCAGCAGGAGGTGTGGTTGTGTTACCTGCAGGCCCAGGGGGTTGAGGCTGGTGTTGCTCCGGCAGCTGATTGGTCCATCTGTTAGAACCTCCAGAGCGTAGAGCAGGTGTTCATCACGGAAACGAGATGGCCAGCCCACCTGGAGCTCCGCCTCCCGGATACTACTGGGACCTGAGTTATGGAGCTGAGAAAGTAAGAGGGAAAAGAGAGACAGGAGAGACAGAGAGATGAGAGGAAGAGAGAGAGGGAGAAGGGGAGTAGAGTGAGGGAAGAAGAAAGAAAGAGAGAGTGAGAGCGAGAGAGAGTATGAGAACACCAAGCCACTCAGCTTAGCCCCTTTCCACACACTCATTAAATCTGAGGGTGATGATGGTGAGTCACCCAAACAGGACATGGTCTCAGTGCTCCAGGCAGGAATTCTCGGAGAGATAAACTCTGGCCGACCTAACTATAACCAGCTGGACAGACTGCAGGACAGGAGCACTGCAGCCCCAAACCCTGCAGACATCCAGCAGATGTCCCCCTTCACTGCATCTTCAACACACACACAAACACACACACACACACACACACACACACACACACACGTCTGATCCACCCTCTTATCCCCCCCTCTCTCTCTTCCTTTATGACAGTAATTACCACTGTTCAGTGTTCAGGAGGCCTTTGATCAGACAGCAGCCAGTACTTACAGGGCTACTGCTTTTACTGTGTGTGTATGTACCTCGTAGATGTGTGTGACCTGGGGTCCTACGTCATCCTCTTTGACCGGATTCTCTTTGGGCTCCCAATGAGGAAACGGAAGAACCACCTGAGAGGGATGACACACCCTGGAAAGGGAGAGAGAGAGGGAGAGAGAAAGAAAGAAAGAAAAAGAGGATCGATAGAGAAAGAAAGAGAAGAGAGAGAGTATGAGAACAAATGATGTGGAGAGCAAATGATTTACAACGTCCAGGACAACTTGGGGGGTGAACACCAAGCCACGCCGCTGCCAAACACAACTTACCCAACGCCGATTGGACCTTAACCTCCCGCCCCCCGCACCCACAGCCCCCCCCCCACGGATCACTGTCTGTTTGTGTGTACAATTTCCTTAGACCCAGCCAAGTCACTCTGGGGTCCCGGCTTTGAAGTGTGTTTGTGTGTGTGGGGGGATAGTAAAACAAGGAACATTCGGACAAGTGGGGACTGACAAGGAAAAAGGCTATTTTAGGCTTGGGAGTTAGGGTTAGGGTTACAATTAGCATTAGGGGCTAGGCTTAGGAGTTAGGGTAAGATTTAGTTTTAGGGTTAGGGGTTAAGCTTAGCGTTAAGGTTAGGGTTAGGTTAACGGTTAGGGAAAATAGGAGTTTGAATGGGAATCAATGTTTTGTTCCCCACAAGGATAGTAAATCAAACGTGTGTGTGTGTGTGTGTGTGTGTGTGTGTGTGTGTGTGTGACCAAGTAACACTAGCACTGGCCCAAGTGTGCATGATTAGTATACACAGACTAACATACACATACATGATTAACATACACAGACTCAACCACACTGAGCAATAGAAATACAGCAAACTAGATGAGCCTGTCTCACCTACATGGCATGAGACAAAGTGATTCACTGTACGACAACAAAGTGCATCAAACACAGCAAAGATATTCTACTGTCACAGGGTTAGAGAAAAGATCAACCAGAACAGAGATGTGTCACTCACCCCCTCAGGTCTAGCTGAGCTCTCGCAGAGATGGAGAGAGACAGACTGACTGGGTTGCTCTTGGAGTTGTCTTCGTTTGAACTGTAAGATAAGAGGCACACGAGTCAGTAAAGATGTTTGGATGTAATGTCTGCACCATGGCCTGACGATGTATGGTGTGTGTGTGCATGTGTGCGTGTGCGAGTAAATGAGTGAGTGGACATGTGTTTGTGGCGAGGTGAACAGTCAATGTTTTGTCTCGTCTGTCTCGACGCTCTTTGTTTGAGAAAGCCACAGAAATACTCTGAATTCTGACAGAGGTTCCTTTTTATTGTTATGTGTGTCACAGCTCTTCAGCAGTGTGTGTGTGTGTGTGTGTGTGTGTGTGTGTGTGTGTGTGTGTGTGTGTGTGTGTGTGTGTGTGTGTGTGTGTGTGTGTGTGTGTGTGTGTGTGTGTGTGTGTGTGTCTGTCACCTGTGGATCTGTAGGTCAAAGTCAACGTGAGGACCGGCATCATCCAGCCTTTGGACAGCAAACCTTAAACCTACAGATACCTGGAGACAGAGACATTGAGACAAAGAGAGAGGGACAGACAGAGACAGAGAGAGAGGGACAGAGAGACAAAGAGAGAGGGACAGCGACAGAGAGTCAGAGAGAGACGAATCAAAGTCTGTGTCAGTGACATCTGTAAGTGTTCAGTTAAAGGGAACAGCCTTCGAACCCCATGTACAGTTTTCCTTTGTTAAAACTAACCAGGACCTGGTCATGGTGTGTGTATCTGGGTTACGTATCTGTATTGTGTTTGTGTGTCTCAGTTGGAGGATCAGTACAGATCTGTGGGCTGAGACAGACCAGATCCCTTCCCCTCTAGTCTTTAGACCCCAGTTAAACCCCCTCTACCCTTGCTTAACTCACACCATGTGGAGGGCTTAGTTCATAACCATGAGTATGATAATGGCTTCTTGCGTTTGTGTAATAATGTTCTCATGAACAACATGTTAGACACTAGTCAATGCCGGAAACTCATAAACACTTGCTAAAACTACAAGGGAGAAGCCTGAGGGTGGAAACTCATTAGGACTCCAAAGTCAAAGAGACTTTATTGCACATCAGAGAGAGAATCAGTAAAACTCAACAGAGACGACGAAAGACCAAATGGGTCTAAATCACTGAGGTCCCCAGGCTGAGAGAAAGAGAGAGAGACAGACAGAGTGACACATGATTATCTCTCTCCCCAAATCTGGAAAACATTGATTTCCTGTCGCTTCTCTCCCATGTTCTGAATAGCCCCAACACCACTATAAAACTGTATAACGTGGATCTACTGTAGAACCCACCATAGTACAGAGACAGTGTTTGTCAAGGAAATGATCTAATGCATCGACCAATCATCGACCGTGGCTCTGTGACTGTTCTCACATTCCTTGATGTAAGAGCAGGTATTTACGCTGTCGACCAAACTAACAGACAGGTATCAGTTTGTTTTTCTGGCCAGTGTGACCTCTGATTGCTCCAAGGCTATATATGGTGTTCCACAGGGCTCTGTGCAGGGGCCGTTTCTGTTCACATTATACATGCTGACCATCTGGCAGAGGTGGCACCACAGGCCCCAGAGTTGTGTAGCGGAAAACCAAATTCTGGGGTACATCGTTTTTCCTGATCTGGTAACCTGACCAGGTAAAACTCCAGCCCTTATACGGTATGACGTGATTCATCTGTTGAATATGGGCTATGATGGGACCAGAGTTTTTCTAATCAGGTCACATGGTTTTAAAAAACTCCTGGCCTTGGGGAGGATGAAAGCCCTGTTAAACTGCAGCAACCTTGTACTTGTTCTTATGAATTATATTTTAAAGAAGGACTAGGGGGGTCCTATACAGAGACACTCAGAAAGCTACATGATTGGATATTAAAACTCACAGGGCTGAGCTTGCTTTATGCAGGTTTGCATCATGTAGTCCTGCTCCTGCTCAACTGTAATACTAATAACAAAATGTACTCACAGTCTATGTTCAGCTATTGTGTCTATTGATTAATTAAAGTTTATACTCTTGGATTGAAAAAGTCTAGGTAACCTGGTTAGCCCAAGTTTAAATATAAACCAAATGTAATCCCATTGGGCTATAAATAGCCTACACAAGGTCACCGCTTCGTTTACCCTGGCCAGAGGGACAGGGCCCATAGGAGGCTCGACTATGCAGCTGCTGTTGTTCGTAGCCTACAGTTGATCAGACTCAAAAATGGTCTCGTTACCATGCAACACATCATGTCAGATCGCTAATGTTTGGGAGTAAAGGCTGCTCCATTGATGTAAGAATTTTTGCTTGTGTCTGTTGGGAGTGATGTGCTATCAGCTCGCTAAATAAATACCAGAGAAAAATGGAGAGTGCCTTGAGCATTAATCTGATTGGTCAAGACACACAAAGAGCCTGTAGCAGCACTCCGGTGTGAAAGACAGAAAAATTGTGTGCGAGTGACAAATCAAAACAGCACTTTGCCCCTTTTCTTTTACACTTTGCGTAGATATACTTTATTAAACTAAATCAAAAGTGGTGTGGCGCTGATGCAGCCACACCTGATTGAAAAGTGCTGTGGCAAATACTGCCTCGCTACACATTTTCCGGCAGCCCTGCCGTCTGGGATGTTACCCATAAACAGTGTCTGTTTTCACTGCTATGCTTGTTGACCCCAGGAAGAGTAGCTGCTGCTTTAGCACTAGCTAATGGGGATCCTAATAAAATACAAAAAATGCTGACAATACACAACGTTTTAAAGAAACATGGCAAGGCAGTCTGCATTTTAGAGGCTTGACTCAAATATTAGAATGAGAAAAAGATACGTTCAAAATGGTCTACAAGCATTATTACTCCGGCTGCATGATTCGTAAGTGTGTGTGTGTGTGTGTTTATTCTATAAAAGCTCATGAATTCCTACAGGTCTAAAGGTAAGTATGTATGGGAAACTTCTGGTCTGAAGGAGAGCTGTCGTGCACACGTGTGTCGCTTCTAGAGCTAACAAATACCCCTCTCAGGCTCACAACACACACACACACACACACACACACACACACACACACACACACACACACACACACACACACACACACACAGTATAGTTACATGTCGGATGCCTGTGCTTCCTGGATGTGTCATGCAAGGGGCGAACAGATTAACACACACAGAAATACCCACAGACCGCTTCAGAGTGTGGGACTCAATGGGGCACAGGGTATCTGGGTGATCAATCACCATGGTAACTATCAATCAGCACCACTGTATCTGATTGACAGCTTCCTGTTTGGACAGGTGGTTGTTTCCAAGTAGAGGGGGAGGTCAGTGTGGGTGCATGTGCGTGTGTGTATTGTTTTGTGTTCATTTGTGTTTATGTGTGTGTTAGACTTACTTCTGTTCCGGCAACCATAGGGTTCCCCAGGTCACACACCACCAGTCTGGAGTCATTCACCATCCTGTACTCACAGTTCAACCTGGATAGAGACTGGAGAGGAGAGGAGGCAAGAAGACAGGAGGTGGAAGGGAGAGGGTGGAAGAGGAAGAGAGGTGATATGTGGGGGAAGGGAGGAGAGGAAGAGAGTGATGAATGTTCTGACAGTAACAACCTCATCTCATCCATCTTAGGGCCCCATTACACATTCATTCACTCACTCTCTGGAGAACAAACCCTGACGTTGTCAACAGGATGTAATGGTAAAGAGGTCAGCAAGGCTGTAGGGTCTGGTTGAGCTGGGTTAGGGCCACGGTGGGGGGTGGAAGTGTGTGTGTGAATGTGTGTTC